>NW_008627997.1:0-3321 GCF_000691845.1 Merops nubicus | reverse complement strand
CCTCTTTCTTCCACAGGCATTTCCTATTCAAAACAGGAACAGGGACCACACCACTGTTCAGTACTGCAACGCCAGGGTACACAATGGCATCCGGCTCCGTTTATTCCCCTCCTACTCGGCCACTACCTAGGAACACTCTATCCAGAAGTGCTTTTAAATTCAAGAAATCTTCGAAGTACTGTAGCTGGAAATGTACTGCACTCTGTGCTGTAGGGGTCTCAGTGCTGCTGGCAATACTGCTGTCCTACTTTATAGGTGAGTCCCATTTTTTATAATTGTCACCATGAACAGGGATGTCTGATGGATTGTGGATGGACTGTGACATACTAACCTTTAATTAGCTCGTTTTTGGTAACATTCAAAACCACAACAATGGTTTAATTAAAAGTCCTAATTGTTTAGAGGAAATGGAAACTTTGAGCATTTTGCAAGCATTCGGCAGCATGATAGTGGGTGAGTTAACTTCAAAGAAGAATTTGAATTGCAATTAAGCTATGGGGTGTCTAGTTCTTAGAAAAGTATGTGTAAAATATAGGCTGTAAAAATTCTATAATGTGAATATAACTTAAAGCACATGGAACTCTCTTCTTCTCACTTTGCGTGAAATAACAGCGTTTAGGAGTGCTAACTGTCACTTATTTTGTATATAGAGCTAGAGCAAAAGTCTACAGGGAAAATAATTGTCTAAAAGGACAACATGCAGAGAATATGGAGACTTCTTCCTCTCTTGTGGGTTGTTTATTCTCGATTATTCTCTCTTTGCTCTGTTAGTTAAATTCCATTTCCCAGTTTTTATTTTAGAGGATTTCCATTCTTTCTTCATCTCTTTAATTATTTAATAAATGTTCACTGTAAGTATTTTATAATTCGAGTTTTAGGCAGTAAATGGGAGCAGTGCTTGTCTGTGAGAAAAATGTCATTGACTTTAATAAGGGAATAGAACAGAAGGGAATGGAAGGTCTTTTTGTGCTTGTAACTTCTGCAACTTTGTCCAGATTATGTTTTTTTTTTCACCTCTGAGTCAGTAAATGATCTTCAAAGACTTTCTTTTAACTGATTTGTTAATTAGAAGTTTAAATCACCACAGTTGTGGAAATATACATGTAAGGGTCCAAGTTTTGGTATTGGTTGCTCTGAGATTCTGAGTCTTAAGAAGTCAAGGAAAGAAAATAGAGTACAGTCAATCTCTTCTTCTCTCCCTCTTTTTAAAATCAATGTAAATTAATAATAAATCTTGGAAGGCCTTGTGATCCTTAAACCTTCATTGCCTTTGTTGAAACAGTCTTGCTACATTTCAATCCAAGACACAGTGTAAGCTGTATGAAGCCTTTGAAGTAGTTTTACAGGGCTGAAGCTCCTGTGAACAATGCCAGAAACTGGGTTGCAGAGTAGCTGGAGAAATTCCTCTCTGCCTCGGCAAAGCAGAGCCCGTTGGGAACCCTTTCCACCTCGGCTGCCAGCCCCAAAGAGCAAAAGACTTGTACGCAAATGCAGGGCTTGCCACTGCTCTCCAGCCCCTTTCAATCATTAGACTTGTGGTTGTGTTGTGTGAATGTGCACAGGACTATGCAGGTGTGGTTTAGGGTTAAGCTGTGACACCACTTCTTTATTAAGGGGGGATTGAAATAATCTAATTTTCAAAGCACGTTAATTGTGCTCAGTCTCCGTAATATTGCCTCGTAAGTCACCAGAAGCAAACATTCTGCTACTAAAAAAATACATAAATAGGAAAGAAGGAATTCAGTATGAAGTATCACTGTCAAGAACTGGGAAAAACAGCCATATAGATAGTAAAATATTGAAGACTGGATTCTAAGCTGAGCTCTACAGTTTGCTAGCCCCAAAGAGACAGATTACTTATGAATCTGAGGGGCACAGGAAGATAGCTGCACCGGATTATTTCTCCCACAGGCACATTAAGAAATATAAGCATGCCTAATGCGCTCCTGTTCTGTATTTGGGAAAAAGAGCCAAGCTTTCCAGTGAGTGAGATCTTTCAGCTCCACACATCACTTATTCACATAATCTGTAAAAAAAAAAAAAAAAAAAAAATAGCTGTAGAACATTTCACGGGAGCACGCCAGCTCACAGCCTTGCTGAAATAAACAATGCACAAGGGCCTTCCTCTACCCGTAGTCAGTAGGGAGCTCTTTGCCTACTGGTGATATTACACATATTTCAGCTAACTCAGCAATCTAAATGTAAAATCCAGCACTCGAGGATGCTCTCTAGAGAACTTTGGGTCCATAAAGCCATGAATGGATTACACTTATTCATATATGTGGTTTTCCCGTCTCTACAGATGTAATATCAGAAATACTCTTCGTTTAATAGGCCATCCAAGTATAAATCAGTGGAAGTCATTAATGTAAGATGGAAACAGTCCTTCGTCTTGGTTAACTGTTTCATAACACAGGCATGCAAGGGAAACGACTGAGTAGGAAATCAGTCATAACATAAAAAGATGGGAAGGACTGCATTGTTGTGTGACCTCTAACACCCAGTGATGTGCCTCTAACACAGTGGTCTGGCTTGTTTGCTGAGTTTCAAAGCAGCTGAGCTGGCATGTCATATTTGTAAAGCCAGTTTGAGACATGTTTTGAACCTCACAGAGAGACATTGCTGCAAGTGTGAAAATGCTACAGCCCTGGCTGCAAGATATGCCAGTACACATTGATAAGGAACATAGTGTGTCTGGTGGCCACTCTGTGATTGGCAGCTGCAGACTGAGGAAATAATAGGGCCACTTGCTCAGTGAACAGTGGTGTAACCAGGCCCTTCTCAGAAAGGCAGAGAAATTAACATGTCATGCCCAGGCTTATTTTAGTTGCAGTGGATATGGGGTAGAGAAAGTGACTTCAGATCCCACTGCCTCTGCTCAGGCAACATAAGGCAGAAGAAAAATTTTGCTAGACTTTGTGTCTGCCTTTGCAGAGTGGCTCAGCCAGTTACTACTCCATCAATTAGCCCAGCCAGAGGAAGGAGCTGCATCAAAGAGTCTGGTCTGTCTTGCACTTCTTCCATCACTCCGACAGGAAAGACTCCTACATTTAAAAAGTCTAAAAAGAGGAGGTAAGAGCAGAGGACGTCAGCAGGGGTAGAGACCAGAGCAAATGTTGCATTGTGAGGCAAATTAGTGCAGTCTTGAGGGTCACAAAGAATAGAAAATGTTATATCAGTCTAAAGGAAGGAAAGTCTCACTTCCAAACTCCCCACATATTCTTGCTTTTCTAGCCCTCATGGTCTCTCTCAAGCATTTTGCAGTGTACAAAATGTTTATACTTAGCATTTACAGATTCACAGCATGTTAGGGGTTGGAAG
>NW_008627996.1:0-1366 GCF_000691845.1 Merops nubicus | reverse complement strand
CTAATAAAGTTAGGGGTGAAGAGTGAATATTTCTAGTTATTCTCCCTCCCTTATTTGATAAGGATACTAAGCATACGTGATCAGTGTGAGCATAATAAATCCATGACAAATGTTTCCAGGGAGGATCCATGTTTCTGTTATTGGAAATATGGTAACCTTGGCCAGAGTGCATCCGGTTGCCTGTGGTCTCTGCACTGGTGGTGCCAGTACAGGCAGACTACAAAAACCCTTCTCTGAGTAAGCCAAGAAGACACCTTTCAGTGTGGAAGTTTCTTGGTGACAGTTTACTCAGTGGTGTGCATTTGTGTCAGCACAACAGAGTCACAGCACAGCCATGACTTGGGTTTGCTGCCCCCTTCTCTCCCCTAACCTGGAGTTTTCTCTACCTTTCCCTGTTCTCCTTCTCTCATCATATGGCAATACCTCCCTTCCTGAGCCTCTGCATACTGGCTGTGTATCTTGTTCTGCCCTTGTTTCTCTATCTCTGTCTTACAGCACCTTTGTAAGCCCTAGCTTCTCTTTCTCCCTGGCAGAGAGTACTCCTTGCACCGGTGGAGCTGGGCCGTGCTCCTGTGTTGCAGATTAGAGGAGAGGATCCGGACCCGCGTTGTAAACTCCCTGTCCCGTGCTTCCGGTTCTCCACAGCTTTCCCTGCCCTGTTCCCCTCCCTCCTGCCTGTCACACTTTCCTTTTTTCTAGTCCTTTGCCTTGCCCGGGCGGAGCCCGTCGCGCACGCGAGCCAGCCGCTTCCCCGGGCGCCGGAGCAGTGCCATTGGCATTGAGAACATCCAGGAGGAGAAGAGGTAGGAGCCTGGGGAGGGGAGGCAGGGAGGAGTGCTTAGGTGCAGGTGAGAAATGGGAGGTAGAAAGGCACGTGTAAGGACAGGAAGGGGATCCACTGGAACGAGAACTGAAATTTAAATGGTTGGAATGGGAAGCAAGGTCTGATTATCAGCTGCTGAGAAATGGCCAAACGACAGAAACAAACAAAATACAAAAGGGCATTTGGAACAGGAATTAATATTTGAGGAAGAAGGGAGATGGGTGGAGGAATGTGGCAGGATCCCATTGTGCAGTATGATCCAGGTCTCCTGATCCTCCTGGTCTGAGTTCACCAGTTTAAGATACAGGTCAGGTGAAGGGATTTTACCTGGGAAGGAAGAAGAGGGTGCTTCTTTGTTTGTTTTCATGTTTCAAAGTTCAGACAGGCAAAACTAATGATATCTTCAAGATAGGATTTTTTCAAAAAAGCTTTAAGTTAAAACAATTAGCTTCTAAGTTAGACGGTCTGAGAAATAATTATAATTAAGGGGTAGCATAATCAAGCTTCAGGCTTGATTTGTCATATCTGACAGAATTATAAACA
>NW_008627995.1:0-6125 GCF_000691845.1 Merops nubicus | reverse complement strand
CCAGGTCTGGGCTTCCCAGTCCAAGGGAGACATGGACATACGAGAGCAGATCCAGCAAAAGAACACTAAGATCATTACAGACTGGAGCATTTGTTACATGAAGAGAGGCTGACAGAGCTAAAACTCTGTATCCTGGAGAAGAGAAGGCTTAGGGGGTCTTATCAGTGTGTATGAATAGTTGATGGAAGGGACTAAAGAAGACAGAGCCAAACTGTTCTCAGTGGTGCACAGTGATAGGACAAAATACAAGGGGCATAAATTGAAATAGAAGAGATTCCACTTAAAAGTAAGTAAAATCTATTTTGCTGCAAGAATGCTGAAACATTGGAACAGATTGCCTGGAGAAGTTGTGTAGGTCCTTGAGCTGTCAGGGGTAGTATTTTGTTTTAGTGACTTCTGCTCTCTCTTCCTTTGTCCACAGATAAAGCAAGCCATTCCAGACTTTCCTTAACTGGTTGTCTCTAGTATAGTTTTCTTTCTTTTCTGGCAGAGTCTTTCATGTCTGAATCCCTACCATTCACCCCTGTAACTGCTGAGAGCTGCAGCATTGATGCATTGGCTACTACATAATCACAAAAGCACTGAAAAAATGTCCTGTTTATATGAAATCTCACCCAAAGTGAATGGAAACTCCAGAATGCAATCTTTCTGCAGCTCAGTTTCCACTTTGTAAAATGGGAATGTTATTACAAGAGGCTATGTGAGTGTTGTTAGGATACTTTAACATATTCTAATCATATGATGATGATGATGGCTACAAAAAAAATGAGACCAAAACTTATTTTTTGAACAATTTCTGTGGGAAATTCAAACTGGGAAAATGTCTATGACATTATATTAAACATTAATTAGTGTGACAAAAAGAAAAATAATGAATTGTCAATTTTTAAGTCAATATACACTTCCATCTGCTCTGAATGTGTTGGCATCTGCCTGAGGAAATATGGTCAATTAAGTAAGTAAAGACTTCATTTTAATGCAAAACCACAAGGACACTAAAGCAGTGAATTGAAATTTCACAGGCTTTCAAATTTAACATTAATTTTGGTATTTCATGTCTATTAAGCACTTGGCTCTACAAAGTAATTTAATGTTTATTTAATTTGATTCTAAAACCTTGTATACAATTTGCAACAAATCATATTCCTTATGTATTTCTGGTATTTTGTTAACCATTTCAAATGTGAAGAGTTTTCTTATTTCTTGCTTTATTATCAGCCTGATTTTTCTTTCCCCCTCTATCTCTTGTTTCTTTAGTTTGCCTGGATAGGCAGTTTTTGCTTGTTTGCTTGGTTGGTGGTTTTTTTTTTTTTTTTTTCCTTAAATGTACACCATGTGTATATATCAGGATAATTCTTGGCTAGTCTATCCAACTCCTTTGCATCTGCAGTAAATGGGAAATGCACATAAGCAGGCTTTCACAAGGTAGTATTTCACCAAATATTTCAAATTTTATAAAATAACTGGGAAAATAAATATTTATTCTTTTAGATTTCTTCCTAGCTTTGAAAACCTAGTGTTTAAATTCATCAATCTTTTTGTCATTGTTAGAATTAATTTCCATGCCTATATACTTCTGATCAGGATTTTATCTTCATTTAATAATAAAGAACATACTTTTTAAAAATAATAGTAATAATAGATGTTATCATTACTGGTTTTAAAATGCAAATGGTAACCATATAATTTGTAGGTCTATCTAATTTATATATGTATAAAGATAAAGACATACATAAATCACATATATATCAGACTTTTAGAAATGCTTAACAGATTGTAAAACTCAGATAAGTTTTCCTTCATTTTTTATGTGACAGTCTTTCAGGAGAAGCCAGTAACACGTGGAAGAAGAAAGGCTGAAGACAGAAGAGAGTTGCTGTACTAGCCCATGTAAAAGTGTAGTGTGGAAGATATACCAGCTTATTTCATACATCTGTTCAGTGGCTTACAAACTTGGGAGTGTGGACTATCAGTGGCTTATCAGTGACTTCTGATAGACCTGTGAATGTTATTGGGAGAAGCAAGTCTAGCACAGGCAGGCTTAAATTCTGCAAGGTCTGAATTGCTACTGATTTTTTTTCCTAGGGATTTTTAAAATAAGATTTTTCTCAAGTGAAGAATTTGGCATGTTTTCAGTACATTTGGTCTTTCTGGATTTTTTTTCATCTCATGGCTATACACTTACTGATAGAACTTTAAATTAAATTATCACTATGCTAGTGAAATCCATAAAAGCTCAGTGGATTTCACTGTCATAAATACAAATTTTCTTCTTCACCATCCCATAACAATTGACAAGTAACAGGTGAACAAACTTAACAAGATATATTGCAATCCAAGTCTCAGAAGACTAGGCTTTTATTTCTTATATCACTTAAGAATATTATTTCTGTGAAAACAAGCTGTAAAACATTGCCATTAAATTTAATAATGTATATTTCACAGTATGTTTTTAGTTAATATTGTTGTAAATATATTTAATAAGGTATTATCTTGCAAAGCTAATATCTTTTCTTCTTAAAACTTCAAAACAAAGTGCAACATCCTATCCTGTATATTCTATATTATTTTTAATTCACCAGTTAGATAACACTGTTTCAGGATATACATGGTTCAGTTTACACCATTCAAATGACCTTTTTGTGTCATTTGTATACAATGATATACAATTGATAAAAAATTGTATAATTTGGTATACAATTACAAAATTGACATACTGGGTCAGTATGGGAGGCTGATAAGTCATGCACATTTATTTACAAAGTGCTGGAAAAATCATTATTATGTCCTGTAGTAATGATCAGGAGTAACTGCTACAAAAGGAATGGTGAATATACCAAGTGAAAAGGCCTGTTATATGAAGAATTTTCTTATACACTTAAACAAAGTTGTGATAAGAACAATATGGAGATAAAGCATGATAAGCAGGCACAATGGGGGCAGTCCAGAAGAGCAGTACCTCTTAACAAGTGTGCTCATTTTAACAGCTCAGACTAATATGCAGAAGATCAAATGTCTCTTCTTGCCTGTGAGGACAGAAAGATGCTGTATGAAGTCCCAACTGGGGTAAAATCTGACGACTGGACACGCAGCCTTGCATAGCAAGGTTGCATAGCAACTTGCATAGCAAGTTGGGTTTGCATAGCAAGGTTTGGTAGCAGGATGGGTATGGGGCTGGATTCTGTGTGAAACTGCTGGAAGTTTCCCTGGTGTCCAGTAAAGCCAATGGCAGCCAGCCACAAGGTGGACCCACCACTGACCAAGGCTGAGCAAGTCAGCAATGGTGGTAGCACCTCTGTGATAACACATTTAAGAAGAGAAAAAAATCCCCATGCAACAGCAACTATAGTCACAGAGAGGAGGGAGAATATGTAAGAGAAACCAACTCTGCGGACACCAAGGTCAGTGAAGAAAGAGGGGAAGGAGGTGCCAGAACAGAGATTCCCCTGCAGCCCGTGATGAAGATCGTGGTGAGCCAGGCTGTCCCCCTGCAGATCATGGAGGTTAACAGTGGAGCAGATATCCACCTGCAGCCCATGGAGGACCCTCTCCTAGAGCAGGTGAGTATCCAAAGGACGTCGTGATATCTTTTTATTTTACTGTACACACCTATTTTAGGATCTATATAGTGTTCATAATAAGTATTTTTTCAAAATTACAATATAGTTCTATAAAAATATAAATAATAGTCTTATTTTAAGCAAAAGGTTAATCTTAAAGTGAAGCTTCTAAAAAATCCAAACAAATTATTTTTAAATCATATATATGAAAGGAAAATATAATCATAGGAACATTTAGGTTGGAAAAGACCTTTTGAGTCCAACCATTAACCTAACACTGTCAAGTCATCACTAAACCATGTTCTTAAATGCCACACCACACGTCTTGTAAATACGTCCCAGGAGGGTGACGTATCACCAGTAAGCTTCCTGAGGGTGCACCTGATCCCCAAATCCAGATACCTGATAAAGATATTAAAGAGTACTGAGTCCCAGGGAATACCAGTCATGACCAGCCATCAGCTTGATTTAAATCCATTCACCATAACTCCTTGGCCTGGCCACTTACCCAGTTTTTCGCCCAGTGAAATAGGTGAAAGGCAGCAAATGACACAAAAAAATCCAAAAATCTCACAACAGTGTTGTGGATTTTAGCATCCCTCCACCCCCAAAGTCGTGCATTATTCTAATTTTTATTCTTTATTTTTAATTGGAATTCTCCATTCATGAAATATTTATAAAATTTTATTCATATAGTAACTATCCAGCTGAAACCTTATTAATTAAAACGATACAATGACCTGAATAAATCCTCCATTTCATAAAAAAAGTTATAAATATTGTCATGTCATCCCACTTTTTGTGAATCTCTACAGTCTTTTTTCATCACTTTTTGCACTAATTGTGTTTAAAAATATCCCTACAAATTATATTTTCTATAATTCACACAGGGAAATTTCTACATGACACTGATGCTTTTTGCATTTTGGTAAATCTCCTTAGTGCCTCTCAAAAGAATTAAATTTCAAATTGCATAACTTTCTGTAGTGAACACTGATGTTCCTTCCCTTCGTTGTCTGAGGTTGCTATTGAGTTTATTGGGGATAAACTACTCCAGAATGTGTGGATGCCTCACAGACATTGCTTGTAACATCCTAAATCTTCTTTGAAGTATATGTTTGTGTCAACTTTGTTCTCTGGGGAAAAAAAAAATTAAAAATTTCACTTATCTTGCCACACTCTTAGCTTAAATGAATGAATGCAAACATATATAAGAACACTTGTTTTTCTGAAACCAGCTTGAATGTTGTTAGCTTTACAGGTTCTTTAGTGTTGAATCAAAAAATAGTATTTGAATTAAAAAAGGAAGATAAATAATAGAGGCAAGTTGTCACAGAAACACAAGATCACACAACAGTTGAGGTGGGAAAGGACCTCTATATGCCACCTGATCCAGCCCTCCACTCAAGCAGGGCCAGCTAGACCCATTTGCTCAGGAACATATCCAGACAATTTTTGAATTTATCCAAGGAGAGAGATTCTGCAACATCCCTGGGCAACCTGTGCCAGTGATTGGCCATGCTCAGAGTAAAAAAGTGCTCCCTGATGTTCAGGCAGAACCTCCTGTGTTTCAATTTGTGCCTATTGCCTCTGGTCCTCTCACTGGGCACCACTGAGAAGACCCTGGCTCCATACTCTTTCCACTCTCCCTTCAGGTATTTGTCTAAATTGATGAGATCCCCACTGTGCCTTGTCTTCTCCAGACCGAAGAGTTCGGTATCCTTCAGCCTTTCCTCATAGGAGAGATGCTCCAATCCCTTCATCATCTTTGTCCCCTTCATTGGTCTCTCTGCAGTATATCCATGTCTCTTGTACTGGGGAGCCCAGATCTGGACACAGGAGTCCAGATGTGGCCTCATTGTTCCTGGGTAGAGGAGAAGGGTCACCTCCCTTGACCAGCTGACAATTAGGCTTTGTCTAATGCAGCCCAGAACATCACTGGTCTTCTTTGCAGCAGAGAGGCATCACTAGTTCATATTCAACTTGGTGTCCACCAGGACTCCCAGGGCTTTTTTTGATAAGCTGCTTTCCAGCTGGGTGGCCTTCAGCATATACTGGTGCCAGGAATTGATCCTTTTCAGGTGCAGGGCTTTGCACCTCTCCTTATAGCGCCGTTATAAATGGCCATTGCTAATTATCACTATTAATGTGGAAGTAATGCCATGGAAATTCACAATGTTGGACAGTATATGAGCTGAAAATAGAAATTAATCCACAAAGAAATTAAAACATTAAATGCTACGTGGCACAGCATGGAATAGTTACACTGAAACATTTTGAGAAAAAACAATAGATGAAATACAAATAATGAAAGATTTATCTGAGATTAAACTTTTGCTTGGTAAAATATTAGTGAATTACAAACTGCTGTATCACTGCAAGTGCATTCATGTTGCTTTTGAGATAGAAACTGGACAAAAGGTTATCTTCAGTTACTAATGTGTTATGAATAAATGTATTTCTTCTAGTACTTCTATATATCATAAATTATATCATAATTTATATCATTTATAGTTTTTATCATAAACTAATAAATTTATAAATAATAATATAAATTTATAGTTT
>NW_008627994.1:26436-26681 GCF_000691845.1 Merops nubicus | reverse complement strand
TTTCCTTCTTTTCTCTCTCTCTTGCTTCATTATAGAGCTCTCTTTTAGCCACAGTCTTCCTCTGTCTGTATTCCTTGGGCTTTCTCTTTTCCTATATCATGCCCTCTTTCTCTCTTTCCTGTGTTTTTTTCTTCTCCCCACCCCATTCTCCCCTCTCACCTCCCTTCCCCCTTCTCTCCCTCTTTCTCTCCTTCCTTCCTTCCTTCCTTCCTTCCTTCCTTCCTTCCTTTCTTCCTTCCTTCTCT
>NW_008627994.1:24851-26405 GCF_000691845.1 Merops nubicus | reverse complement strand
CTTCCTTCCTTCCTTCCTTCCTTCTTTCCTTCCTTCCTTCCTTCCTTCCGAATACCTTCCTTTCTTCCTTCCAAGTTCCTTCTAAGTTCCAAGTCCCTTGCACTCAGTTTGTCTCTTTCTTCTCCCCTCCTCCTTCTCCCTCTTCTATCTCTTCTATGTGTCTGTCTGTCTGTCTAACTAACTATCTCTCTCTCTCTCTCTCTCTCTCTCTTTTTTCTCACTTTAGAAATATATTTTCTCTTGTGAGATACAGTACAGAGGATTTGGGAAACAGCTTTAATAGAAATTCCATTACAATTAGTAGAACATGAGGCTATACAAACTGTAATACCTTAAGACTTGGTGGAGAACTTTCTGTGCTGAACAGACAAGATTATATATATTCCAGTAGTTAAGGGGATGAACAGTTCATTTTCCCTTGGATGAGGATAGGGTTTGCTACAGATATAAAAAAGTTGGCAACAAACCAATTATGATATTATTTTCCAAATATTATTATGTAGATATTGCAATACATTTTTAGTATATTTCAAATCCTGCCAAGATTTCTAGAATTTGACATTATTTTCCAAATGGGCATTAATGATGTACATATTGTGACTTTTAAATCACTGGGTTCAATAATGAATAGTTCATTGACTGCTGGTTCAATGAATGTGTGGAAATTCATGGACCATGCAGGCAAAGAGAAAAGGTAACTGTTATTATTTCAAACGAAGATTTTATGTCTTAGTTGCATTGTGAAAGATTGACCTTCACATGAGATATTGCTGTTCTTGCATTACCACCCTGATATCAATAAAAAACTTCTTTTAATCTACACAAAGGGTCCTGCTATCCTCTCAATGCATGGGGGATTATCATGCTTAACTCTCCAGAACATTGAGAGGCAAATAGACCCCACGGTTTCTATTGGTCTGAACCAATTTCTTGAACATATTTCACATGATGGTTTTAAAAAGTTTTGTTTGATTTTATTTTATTTTGTTTTGCTTTGTTATAAACTAGGAAGCTGACATTTTGTTGTAAACTTGTAAAAGAACTCTATTTGATATGTGCTAAGTAAGAATTTAATGAATTCTCAATATTAGTAATTAGATTAAAATATTCATGATCATCTCAGTTAACCATACGATCTCTTCTCAGTAATGCTTACTGTAGAGTCTGAGTACCTTCTGTGGTAATGGAACTGTAAATGTGGTGTTTATATAGGAATCTGTCAGAGGCCACATCTCATTTACAAAGGAAAACAGGTATTAGTGATAATATATTTGTTTATCAGTATTTATTTTCATAATCTGCAATTGTGATGCTACTCTTCCTTGCTAAAATTACATCGCATATCTGTCTTTTGCACTTCCAGATCAATAAGGTAATGGTGGGTTATTGTGTTCTTATAAATACATCTATAAACACATATATATATATCTGTGTGGGTATATGTGTACTGTGACCATTCAGTGCAAACTTTTAAATATTAAAAAGAAGTATTGCATCCCATATTTCATCTATTCTTACAAGACAAGAATGACAGTATTAAGATGCACATTCAGG
>NW_008627994.1:0-24820 GCF_000691845.1 Merops nubicus | reverse complement strand
CTCTTTCCACTTTGAATGCTGTCAAGAACAAAGTGCTTTACAGACTTAAAATAAATCTAGGTACTAATCCATTGAATTTCTGACAACAGGAGCCCAAGGTTTCCATGCACTTAGCTGAGTACTGCATAAGAGCTTGTGCATTATTTATGTCCACTAATGGTGTTGCAATGCTCTTTGTGTGAAGCAGTGACAGTGCAATCTACTAAGATAGCTGCTGCTGTGGACAAAGCCATACATTTTCCTGGGCTTGAATTTTTGACAGAATACTCTATTAATGCCAATTCTGCTTAAGTAAATGCTGAACAGGGGTCAGTTCCTCTCCACCCCTCCCCTCCACCCCCCCTTCCCCTTATTATTTAAGAAAACAGTGCCATAAAACTGAAAATGATGTTCTGGGCTTTGCTGAATTTTGCAACACAATAGTAGCTGTTAAAGGTCAGTCTGCTTTTTGTCTACTTTTATGATTTTGTGTGATGGTCCACAGACTAAATAGGAAAGCTCTTAGCATTGGAGAAGGGAGGTGCTATTAATTCCAGTTTCATTGCCATTATACTCTTCAGTGGATCAATAGAATTAAATGAGCTGAGATATTAGGAAAATATTGTGAAGACAAGTAGGGTAGTATTATTTGACCAAGGTTAGGATGAATAGAAAATAAAGAACCATTTATAGTGGATGTCAATAAATCATAGAACCCATATATAAAATGGAATAGGGCATAACAATCATAAGCATTCAAATGACCATAATATCTTGCTTTAAAAAAAAAAAAAAACCTCAATTGAAAGGACCACTGCAAACTTTTTTTTTTTAAAAAAAATGGATCAGTTTGAAAACTAATAATAAATCTGTTTGTGCAGTAAGTAGGTCCTGTTTAAATTAAGTAAATAATAGTAAGTTTATAATAATTCTGTTAAAATATCTGTTTTCTTTACTTGCTTCTCTAACCATTTAAGACCTGGAAGTTCTAATGAGGACATGGCTGAGCCCTGGGTACATTTTCCCCTGTGCTTTCCTGTTTGTACTGTCTGATGCCTCTGTAATTTCCATTTCAGCCTTGCTGTTGCTGCTCTTAGCAAATGCTTTCTGGAGAGCTTGTAAAACATTGCATACATCAAATAAATCTGCAGAAATTACTAACCCAAAGGACATGAAGTAGCTCCTTTGGAGTCGTCATATGCAGGTGCCTGTGGGAGATTGACAAGGACTTTCAGGTATTTGAGGATGAAAAAAAAAAAAAGGAACAATGGAGATTAGCACATTTGTCTTTATTCTCTCTCAGAATCCACAGTATTAACAGCAACAATTCTCATCATGTGAAGAGCTCAGTGACTATAAAGCAAGCTTTTTCCATTGTTTCTCTTGCACAAATATGAAAACTGAGATGAGATACATATTCCTAGAGTAATAGATCTAAAGATGGAGGTGTAGTCTTGTCACAAACTTAATGGTTACTTCTAATTAATGTATTTCAGCTAGCAGTGAGTTCTTATGTATTTATTTAATTAAAAAAGAAATCAACAACAAGCCAGGTTAAGCTGTGAAATAATTTTGGCTAAAACTGACAAACTGTAGATCTAAAAGGTTTTTTTTTTTAACACTAGAATGATGCTATTTACTTTTCATGAGTCTAATAAGATAAAACTAAAAATCTTTCAAACTACTGCAACTGAAGAAAACCTTCTCATCTTCTTCATGACTATGTTTTTTCCTTTGTCCAGTTAATCTCTTACTCTTTCTGCCTCTCTAGCCTCCTCCTCATAATATGAGCAGTCATCAAGTATTTTAGTCTCAAAATAATAAATTAAAAAAAATTTTCATGTCCATTCCTAAAATCACAAAATTTTGTAGATTTTTCCAGGACCTCTGAAAGTCTTTGGTCCAGTGCTTCCCTCAAAGCACATCCAGGTGTAACAAGTTGCTCAGGGATGTGTTCAGGTACGTTCTGAATGTCTCCAAGAATGCAGAGACCACAGCCTCTCTGGGCAGCCTCTTCTGGTGTGTGCCCACACTCAGTATTATTTGGTTTTCTTTCTGGGATAGAATTTCCTGTGGTCCAACTTGCTTCATGACTTTGTTTTGTGCACTGTCGAATCTGGCTCAGTCTTCTTTATAAGTTGCCATTAGACAGCTGTTGATGACCACAAGATCCTCCCACAACCCTCTTCTGTTCAGAATGAACAATCTCTCAGCTTCTCATTTTGGCTTATTCTGCAAACTATAGAACTGCTGCTGTATGCCAGCTGTGTTTGATTCATCAGCAACCTCCTCTAATCTGTGGTGCTCTTCTGGCAGGAATTTAAGGGATTACAGGAAGAAATTCCAGGAAGAAATCTTAATTTCTCTCCACTTACATATTCTGTCCTGCCTACCCAGTCATTATTTCAGAAACTTGGGGCAATACAGATATCACCACTATAATCTTTTGTGGGATTTCTACAGAGCTATGTGTAATCCCTGTTCCTCTTTTCACTTTTAATACTTGATAAAGTTACAGAATCCATGTTTAGACCTCTACAGTGTGGAGGTTTTCAGCAGAGATTATTGTCTAGGCTACCTTCATTGGCATTTATATTGTGTAATTCATCTGTTTTTAATGACATGTGGTAACTCAGATAATTTTTTCCCCCCTCTCCATTGGCTGTCATAAGGGAGCGCTGCTACTAAGTTTTAAATTTTAAGCAAGATGAACACAATCTGCAGAGAACATTTTAGAATGTTGACTATGCTTTCTTCTTGTGTACTGATCATATGTTTTACCTCTCCCCTTCCTCCGTCTTAGCTATTTCATATTTCCAAGCAATATTCCCTCTGAGTGTCTTTAAGCCTACCTCCTTATCTCATTTTCCCTCTCAGTCTTCTTTCACCTCCACTATGATAGGCAATTTCACTATCATGCGATATCCTGTGAGTTGCATAATATCTTTAATCAACTTCCAGGATGTAGTTAAATTTGGAACTTCTTGCACATGGATTCTGTTTCATGATCTGTTGTATCTCTCCACAAAACTAGAATGCTTACTGAGGCTCTCATAACTTTGTGTCACTAGAAATCTGTAGAAGACCATTGTGAGTCTTGCCCTTTCTAACACATTAAATATTATCTTTTCCCTTTCTTTTCCAAGACCATTCTTAAGCTACCCCTGACCTATATTCACTTCATATTAAGGACAATTTTAAACACTAACCTTTGAGCAGTGTGACATGTATCATCACTATCCATTTATCACTTTTTTTAAAAATCATAAATCATAGTAAGGCATGCATTTTATGTGATGGGTTCCTTAGAAATATGTGTAAGCCTACCTGCAGTTTTCCTTCACTTCTCTCCCTTAAAACTCTGATGTTGTGGGGAAGGAAAGGCAAAACAAACACCCTTGACAGCACTTATGTCAAATATATATGTGGTACTTTTAGCTAATATTTCATTGCTAGCTTTTTTGTTTCAAGCTCTTATGACAGCCTTATACTGAGATGAGGCATTTTATGTTTGTTTCATCTTTGTGAAATCTAGCTGCTCCTTGACTACCAACTCTGAATGCTTATACCGGAATTCATCTTACCTGAGCCTGACAATGGAGATGGCTAGACTGAAACTAAACAATTTACAATACCTGTAACCAATGGGGAAAAATAAACATGAATCATCTGATCCATTTTTTGATATCTGCATTTTGATGGAATGCATCACAGTAAAATAGTGGTCTATGTTTTGTACAATTCTTTGTCTATGTATTTGAGCCACTGGAAAAAATATTGTCAAGTTAGAGTCCTGAAACAGACAATTGTAATGACAATGAGTAGTGGGGAAAAGTGTAGAAGTCCCACAAAATGCTCAAAAAACATAGCAGCAGGTCATGCTTCCTGTAAAAGACTAAGTTCAAAGGTCACTCTGGAGAGGCAAAGATTAAATCATCTCTCTATTTAAACTCTTATATAATTTAGTTCACAATCTGTATTCTGAACTACGGCACTGAAAATCTGAAGCAGTTCAATAGCCTTGCAAGGAATTTAAGTAGGAGCTGTGTCTGGTCTACGTCTGGCCTTATACAGAAAGATATATGCCTGTCAGTAGTGTTGTAAATTTCTCTATATTTTCTTGATTTCAGTGACCAATTTGCATGCATTGAGAAGCTAATCCCTTGTATCTAGAATAGAAATAGAAGGAAATAAAACCAAGCTTATCCAGTGTTACTATATAGCAGCTTCTATATTTGTGCCAGGTAATGTGATATAAACCCTGGTTTTCAGTGGTTTATCTCAGACATAAAAAAGTCACTTCAGTTTAAAACTGGGTGCACCAGGTCTCTGCCTGAAGCTATTTCATTCTTCTAAAATTTGAGAAGCTAGTTGAGCCGATTTTAGTTATAAAAGTGTCAAGAGAAGTTGCTAGTGGTTTCAGAGAATTGTACTCTCACAGCTAAAACACTTCAAACCTTTAAAAGCTCCATTCAATTATAGATACTTCCAGCTTCTGAAGAAAAGAATCTATGGACTTTTGCTCTGTAACCTGACAGCTGACTCAGCAAGAAAGTAGACATGTAAGTTACCATTTATTGCATTTGTTTATTTCTGCTAGGAAACTTGTATAGCTGTAACTTCTACCAGTATGCATCTCTACTATGGCTGAGAAAGGAAGCTACCACATCTTTTTGGAGGCACATTGCTACTTCTGTTACTACCAAAGAACAAGATTCCTTCTTATGCACAGTTACACAGTGCAACCTTGCATGACACCACAGCACACCTGAATTTGTTGATCACCTGCACCCATAGCATCAGCTCTACCAGGTCATGAGGAAGGAGGGAGATGGCTGTACTTGCTACAACTTGATGCACACTACTTAACATGTCTCTCTCTTTTCTGTCACCATTCAACAATATGCCCCTTCTTTTCATGAGACCTCTGGAGTTAAATGCATCCCATGACATGCAATGGATTGTATTCCTGAGAGAACTGTGTGATTAAGCCTGTGCCAGTATGTTCATAAATAAAATGGTCTGTGCAAAGGTTCAGACAGTATACCAGGACTTTCTAGGGGTTACTTGTGATTATGTTTCCTGGAACTGTTTTAGGTCTGTATCAACTACCCCCTTGTAAACAATGTCCCTGTCACTTTCATTTAGTAATGTAGACGAGTGCCACTCCAATGAGCACCGACTCCTATTCTGCATAACATAAGGAAGAATATAAAGACAGTTAAAGCTCTGGATAAATGAATAACATTTAAGTCATTTGGGAGAGGAGTAACAACCTTATTCAATGTTTTCCAAGACTGATCTTGTAAAAGTTATCTCCAGTAAAATTTAGGCAGAAAATCTCAGACCCAAGCTAATTATTTTAAGTAGCTTCTTCGAAAAAAAAAAAAAAAATCTTTATTTAAGTATTGAATTGCAGTGTTAGAGATCAGCTACGTATCTTGTTTCATAATCCAAGTGCTACTATAATTTGACAGTGATTTTAAACAGCTAAGAGCTAAATTTGTGAAGAAAATTACCTATGATATATTCAGAATTATTGTTAAGATTTTCAGGGAAAACAAATAAAGTTGTTTAAATACTAAAGTATATAGCAAGTGGTCAGTGTGTTTGGTTCATAAATATTGTGTTTTATTTATAAGGCCATGTTTATAGTAGTTAAAGATGCCTAGAATTGTTTTCTGGCACTGAGAACAGCTAGAACTAAATAGCTTATACCCATACATGCCCTTGTCTCTAAGCAAGATACCCACAAACACCTGATGGGAATACTTCCTATCCCAGGTTTATTCCAGAAATGTGTTCAGAATTATAGTAGCTGCATGTCATTTTAAAAATTTATTTATATACACATGAAATTATACGAGCCTGAAAACATTTGCTACACTGATGGTGTATATTCGATATAGCTGAGTGGATCACTAAAGGAGGAGGCTGCCAAGGCTACAGTAGCTATGACTTCCCACTTAATGATTTAATTATGAGAATGATTCCAAAGGATTTGAGGAGTATAGTATGAGATTCAAGTCTTTCTTACATCCCATAATTGTGCCCCAATTATCAACCTATTGGTTGAACACCTGGCATTTCTAGTTCATCCTCTTGAAGAAAGTGAACAGCCAGAAATGCAAGAGTTCTAGAATGAGAAGGAGAGAAAGGGGAAGAAAATCCAGCTTTATTGCCTCTGGAAATGTTAAGAGACTGAAGTGAGAGTAAGGACAACAAAGGCAGAGCATATATGGTTAATTTTAGATATGGTGTGGTTGCTGGAGTGAAGAAGGAGTCATGAAACTGCACTTCATGTTTTGTTTAGGAAATTTCAGTCTAAATTCATATATATGAGTTAATAGTGCTCAGAGTAAAGAAGAGAACTTAAGAAATATCTTACAGGACTGGGCTTGCCCAGATCTCATCTAGTCTGGCCTAGTCCAGCTCCAGATCTAGTCCAGACTACTCCATCTAGCCTCTACTGTGTGTCGTCTGGTCAAAGATTCTGCTTAGGAACAACATAAAAATCTCAGAAAGAAATAGTCTCAGAAAGGACTTCAGCTATTAATTCTGTTCTACAGCATCCTTGTTTTTGTATTACAGGTTTGAGAAGGTACCTCTCTGCTTAGATCAATATACTGGTTCAATTCTTGCCCACTTCTAAATACCTACCTTTTCGTAACAGTTGCTCATAAAATGGTCAGTATTCACGTGTTTGGATAAGCTTCACTTTTGTTCAGTAGCAGGTTAGCAAGCTGGTAAAGGAGGAACAATGCTGAGAGCAACCACAAAGAAAGTGAAAAAGCTGTGAAGAGCTGCCTGTGATACTTTATGTATTGAAATACTGGCATGTCTTCCTAACTCCCCCTATATTACTGTTTTAGAATAATGAGTCTATAAACACATGGCTTGCTTATGTTACTGAATATTTGTTGTACTGTTACATTGATTGGTTTAAAATTCCAGACATGCAAATCAGGAACAAGAAAGCTGTTGAATATATCTGTAAGGTATATAAATTCATTGATTTATATTCTTTTAAAATTTCTGGCAGAAATCAACACTTCTGGTAAATATATAACAGATGCAGCAATGTGCCTTGAGATGAATACATTATGGACAAAAAATGATATTTATTCCCATTACAATCACAGTTTGTTTGGATCACCTGCTCTTTCTGGTTGCACCTGTGGCTTGTTCATTTGGTTGGAACAGGGGAAAATGCCAGAATCAATATAAGCTGTGGATTCCTGCTCCCCTGTGTGGGTGTTTCTTTTAGTTATTCCCCAAATGTTCTTTGTGTACAGTCCTTAGGTATAATGAAGAAAAAAATAAAAAGAAGAAAAAGAGAAAGGCATTAGTGAAATGTTAAGGCCTGAGAAAATGAAGCAGTCAAACCCAGGGAATTCCAAACTCCGGGTTAGCTTCTAAACTTTATCTCAATTATACTTTTAAAACATGATGCTGAACAATTTTCTGTAAATGAAAAGCAACTGAGCAGTATTTAAAATATTCTTACTAGTAGAGGAAACATAACTACCATGATATTTAGCAGCTGCAAAAGGAGTACCTTTACTTTTCTTAAACAATTGGGGTGCGTCTCCTGTATGACTTTTACCTGTATGTAATTTCATATTGTTTGTTACATACACATGTAGTTTACACTGTACTGCTGTTATTCACAAAGAGCTGCTCTATTCTGTGCTTGGAGTTCTACCGACTTCAGTATAGAAAGTTGAAGAAAGGTACATCAGTAAAACCTATACTGTTTGAAGGACTGCTATGACAGGGGGAATAACTTTGTGCTTTCCCTTTCAGAGAATTACCTTGCAAAGTTCAAATTTTATTCTCTGGAAAAGCTATATTTTCACTCCTGAATTCTGGACTGGTGACTACTTTTATGTTCATAAGAGATGCATCCTACCCTAACCAGCCCATCAGCGTGAGGCATTTAATGTAGGAACATCATAATCTGAGATTTTAGGTAAAGACAGTATAAATTAGTAGGCATTTCTGCAGGGTGAAGTGCCTTCGAGAGGGCATATGATGGGATGATTTGCACAACTGGAGTGTTATGTTGGATGACTATAAACTCTTCAGAAGGGATAGACCAGGAAGGAGAGGCAGTGGAGTAGCCTTGTATGTTAGGGGGTGCTTCAATTGTCTTTGAGCATAATGATGGTGATGATAGGATTTGATGTTTATCGGTAAGAATAAGGAGGAAGAACAACAAGACAGATATTATCATAGAATCATAGAACCCTTTAGGTTGGAAGGGACCTCCAAGATCATCAAGTCCAACCATTGAGCCATTAGGGCTCTAAAGTCCTCTGCTAAAACAGACCAGAATCTGTCAGGGTTGGAAGGGACCACAAGCATCACCCAGTTCCAACCCCTCTGCCATGAGCAGGGATACCTCCCACTAGAATTACGGTGGGAGCTTGTTATACACCACACAGCCAGGATGAAGAGACAGACAAAAGATTCTATAAGCAGCTGGGAGAAGTGTTACAATCACTAGCCCTTGTCCTCACGGGGGACTTCAGCTCACCAGAGTAGCTAGTAAGGATTTTGACGCCATTTCCCACTGCACTCCCCTGGAGAAACTGGCTGCTCGTGGCTTGGATGGGTGTATGCTTCACTGGAAAAAAAAAATGGATGGATGGCTAAGCCTAAAGCGTTGTGGTGAATGCAGTTAAACACAGATGGTGGCCAGTCACAAGTGGTGCTCCCCAGGGCTCAGTACTGGGGCCTGTTCTCTTTAATATCTTTACCATTGATCTGTATGAGAGGAATCAAGTGCATCCTCAGGGAGTTTGTAAATGACACCAAGTTAGGTAGGAGCGTTGATCTTCTTGAAGGTAGGAAGACTCTACAGAGGGACCTGGACAGGCTGTGTCAATGGCCTGAGGCAATGATATGAGGTTCAACAGGGCCAAGAGACAGGTCCTGCATTTGGGTCACAACAACTCCATGTTACACTAGAGGCTCGAGGATGAGTGGCTGGAAAACTGCCTGGCAGAAAAGGACCTGAGAGTATTCGTCAACAGCCAGATGAATATGAGCCAGCAATGTGCCCAGGTGGCCAAGGAAGCTAACAGCATCCTGGCTTGTATCAGAAATAGAGTGGACAGCAAGCAGGACTAGGGAAGTGATTGTCTCCCCATACTCAGCACTGATGAGGTGGCACATCTAATATTTGTGTTCCGTTTTGGTCCCCTCACTCCAAGAAGGACATCGACATGCTGGAGTGTGTCCAAAGAAGGGCAATGAAGGTGGTGAAGGCTCTACAGCACAAATCTTCTCAGGAGTGGCTGAGGGAAATGGGGTTGTGCACCCTGGAGAAAAGGAGGCTGAGGGGAGACCTTTTGCTAGCTACAACTACCTGAAAGAAGGTTGTAGTGAGCTGGGGATCAGTCTCTTCTCCCAAATAGCAAGTGATATGACAAGAAGAAACAGCCTCGAGTTGCACCACAATAGGTTTAGGTTGGATATTAAGAAGAATTTCTTTACTGAAAGTGTTGTGAAGCACTGGAACAGGCTTCCCAGGGAAGTGGTGGAGTCACCATCCCTGGAGCTATATATGGGTGTGGTGCTCAGGAACATCGTTTAGTGGTGACCTGTCAGTGCTAGGTTAACAGCTGGGTGCTCTTAACAGTCTCTTCTAACAAGAATGATTCTATGATTCTTTGAGTCTATCTCTAATCAATCTAGGAGAAGCCTACAGTACCTATGTTTCTGATTTACTTCAGTGAAGTCAGTGAAGATTAAACCTATCTTAAGGTTCTCAGTCATCCTGAGACATCTGTAAAGATTCAAATGTAATATAATTATTTGAGTTACAACTTCTTTTAAGTTTTATTTTACTGAATACATGATGTGTTATACTTTTCTAGAGAATCCAAATGTACCTGTAAAATATAAAAAAACAATTAGAAAAAAAATTTAAAACTTACATGCAGGTAGTCATGCACAATACGCTTTGAAGAGATAAATAATTTCAAGGGATTTAAGTCACCATTTCTGATGTTATCTTCATATTTCATGTTAGAATTGCTTTGTAATAAAATTACACCTGAAGAGTGATTTTCATATGTTTTAATGCTTTAAGTTACCAGTGTTTGAAATGTACAGTGCATTGAGAAACTCAGGAACTTGGTTGCTGTGTAATGATGTCTGGGTTCATAACAACATTGTATGTCAATCAAGATGTTTCTGAATATGTCATCAGTTCAGGGGAAGTACCGTGTTATTGGATATTTTATGCCAACATGATGCCAGAGCTGTATCCCCAACTTTATGCCAGAGATGACTCTGATCTGTGAAAATTAGGATCCAGTCAGTGCATAAAGATTCTACCCTTCCATGTAACAAACGCTCATGGTGTTGCATTAACATTTTCAAACTGTGAACAGTATGCAAACATGCCACTCTGGGCCAATTTCTTATATATAAGACATCATTCTTCTAAAACAGAGGTACACAATTCTTACTGATAAGAATAGATAGAGTGCCTGAAATTAAATCTGAATGACTGAAGCATGTGGCACTACTGAACAAAAGAATATATCCTCTACATTGTAAAATGCATGGATTTCTGCCCAGTAAAGATATCTCCTATCAGAAAGCTCTGGAAGAGATAAAAGTAGTTTCCTGTGCTGATATATTTCACTATCTGAATAAATAGTGAAAGGGGATAATGATTCTTGTGATTTCCTTTTTGCATGCTACTGAACTTTATGTTCATAGAAAGCATTAAAAGACTGCGCTGATGATACAGCACCATTCACTAGGAATGCTATTATGGTAGTGTGAACCCAAAACTAATCTTCCAGCCAGAACAACTACTACTGTTTACAGCAGTGACAAGATATAGTCTGAATATGGACATATCCCTTTTTCATAAGAGCCTCTTAGAGATTCGCTAGTCACTGGAACTTTAACCCAGATGTGCCTGCCTTTAATCTGCCAGTGTTCTCTCAAAAACTGCGAATCAATAACTAGCAGTACTATTTTTCAATGTAAGATTCTCAGTTCTGAAAGGCCATGGAGTTTGAAGGCCAAGGTATTCCTGCCCAAAAAGAAACACATGCTTTTACACATCTTCTGTGTTAAAGCTTTCAAATAGTTTCCAAATTTCTTGACGGCAATCAAAACCGACAACCATAACCAAAAAAAAAGTGTAGATAAAATCTAAGAATAGACAGTTACACAAACTTAATCTGAACAAACACAGAATTAAAATTTAGGATTAACTAGAATACAAGTTTGCAAGTGCTTTAAAATTCCTAGCAAGTTGTATTGTAAGTAAAACACGGCAGTTTGGGGGGTTCTTTTTATGGCTTTTTATGTTTAAAAGAAGGAATAATTTTTCTTACAAGATATCAGCTCAAGCATTCCAATTTTGTTGTTCAGATTCACATGACACTATATGAAATCCAAAAGTTAAGGTGTTGGAGGTGTCAAAAATAAGGAGTAATTATTTCCTGAACAGATTCCTCTCTGGTATTCTTGCAGTTCTTCAGAAATGATATTCCAGAAGAATGTAAATGGTTAATCATTCACCATGATCCAAAATTTCATGGCTTTTTACTGGCAGAAAAGGCAGTTTGACCGGATTTTTTTTTTTTTTTGCCAAGCACGGTTCTCTTAACCTAGTACACAGAGTGTAGAGCCAACTCCAGATATGCTGAGCCTTGTTTTAAAAGGCAAATGGCAGGTTACAAGTCACTGAATAACCATTCCCGAGATAGCATTTTTCATATTTATTATTTTTCTGTTATTGCCATACGTTTTTTTCTGTTGACTAAGGCAGAATCGAAAAATTAAAGTATGTTTTCTATAGAGAAACAAATAAAAACTGATTTATTCTTACTAAATTTACAGTGAGGGAGAAATTACTGTTACAGGAGTCTTCTGCTGCAGATGGTTCTTTGATAATACAACAAAGGAAGAATGCATTTAAATAATTTGCTCACATCTTTAGAAATATTGCATTCTAAGGGTAGCATATCTACTAGGTCATCAGGGTTAACTGGATTTTAGTTACTTCGGGTAAGTATTGTGACTTACAGTCAACTTCATTTTTCCAGAATACTCTGACTTCTATAGGAAAGGGCCTAATAATTCCCATAAGTATAGTATTTAATGCTGCTTATAATGTCCTGTATATAACTTTACATAATCCATCTTGATAGAGTTATTTTGACAGGCAACTTTGTTAGAAGTGGTTATGTATTTACTATGTTGCTGATTCATGAGGTTTCAAAGAAAGTGTTATAAACTTGACTGAATCACAAACACTAGCATTTTATTGTGATTCTTTTCAGTAGTTTTAACTGGTACTTACTCCACAGGGGTAGATAGTAAAAGGCAGATGCTTGTTTATTCTTTTTTCTTAGTTTCCTTGGGTTGGAAACTTTTCAAGATAATAGTAGAAAAGCAATTCATACCGAATAATGTGACAAATGCCACGCTGAATTCCTGATTTCTCTCTCCTCGCTTTACTCCATTACTGATATGTCTTTTGAGTTATACAGTTGTGTTATTTGATTCAAAAATAAACTGTTAATTTAATAATGAGATTGCAATAGGCACAATAGATAGGTACATTGTGCTTCTTTCCCCCTAGAGTCCCTTACAGGATTCCCAGTTTTACAAAGTAAATGAAATTAATGGGAAACAACTGCCCATTTTTCTGCTGTTAATTTTCAGTTATTGCTCATCTCAGGCAAGCATAAAAATACATGGAAGGGGGTTTATGTATTTTTTAAAAAATGTTTGTATATCTTAATTATTTTTTTTTAGATCTTTTTTTCCATCATGATCTATGCACTGTTCACAGGAAAATCATCTAATTTAGTGGTTTGGTTTTTTTGGTTTGGTTTGGTTTTTGGTTTTTATCCCCATAGGTATATGCTTTAAGACCGATAATTACTTCCAGGCATATAAGAGATCATTGACAACATTTATCAGCTGAATACTTTTTATGATTTCTGATGCCAAATTTAATGTAAAATTTATAATGTAGAAAGAGATAACACTGATTTATCCTGAACACTTTAAGATGGCAGCAATATCTCCACCACTTGGCCACTTCATTGTATTATATTAGGATATTGAGCAGTTGACATATTTGGTATTTTCTGCTGTTTTAAGTGAATGGAATTGTGAGTACTGTTCTAGCCACCAGTGGGATTGCAACAAGTATTAGAGACCTGACAAGCAGAAGTTAGGTGTTACCCATTAGCTAATTGATTACCTGTTAATCATTAATAATTTTAAACTGTTGAATGTTTAATATTCAACAATAAAATCATGACATATTGAGAAATTTAAAGTTAACTTGAGTGATGAACTACATTATCTCCTCTTCTTTATTTATGCTACTTTAGGTTTTTATCCCTTTTTCACAGTTGCATTCAGAAACACTCCTGCAGGGCTCTTGATGATAACGTTGCCTTGTTTGAACAGACAGCAAGATATTGGTTTATATGTCTCTTTGAATTCAGAAGTTTAAAAGTTTAATTCATTTATAAATAGTGCTTTGAATAATAAAATTAATGGCAGACTTAGAAGAGAAATGCTTAGAGCTCACGAGATAGTAAATAATGCCTTCTATTGTAATTTCATTTGGGGCAGGCTTAGGTAGAATTTAGGTAATATATCTAAATAGAGTTAGCGGGTATCCCTCCAGATTCCACTGCCTATGTTGAGATGTTTGATGCAGTTCCTCACAGAGAGCACCTAGTATTATGTCAAGGTCCCTGACACTTTGCATCAGGAAGCATTGTAAAAACCCTTACTATGAATGAGAACCAGGTGTTTCCTTTTTGTTCATACAGATGCAGAAAACAGGGACTGTTTTATTTCCTAAAGGTACATTCTTCCTATCCTTTTCAAAGTTTAGTATGACCTGATCCTAGCATGTTCGGCAACACTGTGGGATACAAGAAGAATCCATCAAAACCAGGCTTGTTGAGATCAGCAGAAATCTGTGCACATTATATTTACCATCAATTAGTAAGGCACTATTTCCTCTGCCTAATAAAACTAAACTATTTACCAGTTGTTACCCTGCTGGAATAAGATGCTCAAGTTAAACCACATGAAGAATGAAAGAGAAGCAAGTTTAAATTCCCTAGCAAAATCTCTTTACAAGTTTTATCTGCTGTACATTATACACTTCATGCACAGTCAAAAAATTAATGAACAAGGTTGCAATTGTTACCGTGTAAATATATAATACAAGCCCCAAAGTATTAAAAGGGAAAGTGTCAATTCAGATGATCACATTTGGTCCTTTTAGTTCTAATTTGTGAATCATTCCAATACACAGTAGCAGCCGGGGGGGGAAATCAACAAAACTTCTTCCAAGACAGTATAATATAAAACAGAATACATGAAAGAGCTTCTGATCACCCTAAACGGCACCTGGGTTAATACCTCTAGCAGCTGTCCTGATCTCTGTGGTTTAAGCTTTTAACTGACTTTAATTAAATAGAATTTTTGGCGTACCAGGATGCATATGACTGTGATATGAATAAAAGAAATAAACAGCAGAGACTGGCATATGGCTGAAAGCACATGTATCATATGATTTTTGTAATACCATTTTTTAAATCCACTTTAACATTCATGAGCAGTAAAAGAGCTTAAAATGGAAATAGAATTGTCTCACTGGACTTGAAACTTTGACTGTTTATGAATATTCTTTTTTTCTATAATTTTTCCATGGTAGAAGGCATATAAAAAAAAAAAAAAATAAAGCCCACACCACTGTAAGTCTTAATTGTCATATGCACAATCTGCAGTGTTTTAATGGACCCTGTGGATTTTGGTCCAAACCCAAACCAATCAGTTACAAAGTATTTTTCTTTTCTGTTAGATGTTCTCCTGCAATATTTGCATAAATGTAACCATGCTGTCCGTCTTTTAACTTTCACTCAATTAATTATGCTCCCAGCCCCCTGCTGATGGACAAAAATGAGACTTCATCTGCAAATAGCTTCTGCAGTTTACAGCTTATTAAATGCCAAAATCTAGTTAAGACAGTTTGAGAATTCTCATGTCAGACATTTCAACATGCCAATTTTAACACAAAACTCTTATTAAAAGGAAAAAAAGTGAGCCCACTACCCCAAGACAGAAGGAAGAAAATGTAATAGAATAAAGGTAATGGACAGATAAGAATTTTCTACAGATTATGTACTTAACATATATGGTGTAGTCTGAGTATTTTTTAATTGGTTCTTCTAATAATGAAAAACTATTGGAAAAGACTGCCAGTTGATAACAAAAAGGTGCCTAAATGTTGCAAACAGCTTTTCTCTACAACATCACCTTCTTATAATTTTTGTAAAAGTCTGAAAAAACCATGGAATCAGTAGATTATGTACTAAAGCATTCTTAAAAAAATAACTTTTCTGTAACTTATTTGGACAGGTTTTACATTTTGCGTCAAGCATCTGGTGCTTTCATTTTTCAGTACATAATGTTCTGGTATACTTTAGACCATGCTGGGTTGATTCTTGATTTAAAACAGAAATGGAGAACCAATATGGTATACAGGAAAACTGAATGTACCATGCTCCAAAATAAATTCAATACGTGGTTTCATACTATAACCTTGACCAGATCATTTAACCTGCTCAGTTTTTAAGCAGTCTCTCTTTAAAACTGGATATAACCAAGATCTTGTTGAAGAATAAATGTTATGCCTGAATGTCAGCTTCTCATCTTGAATGAATTATGAAAAAAGTACTAACAAAATTTATTTTCAATATTACAAGCTACATTTAATTGTTCCCATTTCATTTTGTTGTTAGATTATAAACATTCCTGTAGCTGTCTGTTAGAGAAATAAATATAAAATGCCAGTAAAAAAGATGAGACAAACACAAACTTTAAAATATTTCAGTTGTGGTTATAAAGAATATAATTTAAATTATTTTAGTTTTTGAGGGGTAAGGATAATGTCCAAGATGAAAGAGAATTTTTTTTTCCTCCTAGAAATTTTTTACATATTATCTGGGTCATAGTAACATAGTTTGTCAAGTTGGTTGTCTCATGGTATAAGCTAAAGTGACTGAGCTGAACATGACGTGATGATTCATGACAGAAATGTCAGGAATTAAGATAAAGAAATATAACTCATGTCCACTCATATAGCAATTCCTAAATCTCTTATAAAGTGCTTAGATTTTTTTTCATGTTTAATGTAATGGAAAAAAATCACAGTATATAATACTGTATCAGTTTCCCACCTTAATATTATCTTTGATCTCTGAAATTTTTTTTTAAAGTGATATACACTAATGACCTCATCATGTAGAGGTATAGTGAAATTTGGTGATCTATGCTAAGACACATTCCTCAACAAGCAAACTCAAACTCGGGCTGTTCCACGTGAAATATCCCCTGTGCATCTGCTGCCTGTAGTCTGAATTCCAACAGTATTGGTGAGAAAGTATCAGCCTCTGCTTTTGCATAAATAAATCCACCTTCAAGCAGACTCCGCTCACAGTGAGAACACAGGACACATAAAAAATGTTCCTTTTTTGCATTATTCTGTTGTTGTTAAACTGCCCCCAAGGTGTTTAAAATCTCAGATATAAGACATAGATAAAAGATACAGTGGAGTGTCAATCTTCCATTATAGTGTATCTCCCTTATCATGTCTCTCAAAGTTGGTTTGGTTTGGTTGTTTTTTTTGTTGTTGTTGCTAGCTAGCTTCTTTTCGGTATAGTGGTGAAAGCAGGTACTGAGGACTTTTTTTTTAGAGATAGTAATGGCCTTATAGCTGACCTGCTAGAGGGTGGTTGATCACCACTGCTTGTAAACACTGTAGAAAAAATGGTACAGAAATAATTGCAGGAAAAGTGATTTAAAAGAGAGATTGAGTCTAACATGACTGGTAGAGTATCTTCAGGCAAAACAGTAAAAGATTGAACTTGGGTTGTAATCAAGAGTGACAGAAAAAGAATGGAGGTGGTGGCAGTGGTGAAGAAGCCTCAGAAGGAAAGACAAAGTGGTCATTTTCCTGACATCTTTGTTAATTCATAACTGGTATATAGAGAAAAAGTGTATTTTTCCACTTTTAAATTTCAGTGGTTTAGCTTCATGGTGGACAATAAGTCCTGGAGATCAGAATCTTGTCCTCCATCCTGAATAGTGACATTGCGTTCTGCTGCATGTATTCCACTCCTTCTCCTTTAGTATTGTCATAGATCTACCATTTCTAGGCATGACATGGTAGGTTATGCTCTGCCAATCCATATGCCAATTAATGCCAGTTATAGAGATATATTTTGTGAGATGAATATTCCTGGAAAAAGTATGGCAGAATGTACTGGAGGGCAGCACTGGAAATATTAGCGCATTTGGCAAAGTATAAAATATAAGGTTTTCTTAATGCTTGGTAACCTGTTTTTCAAAGATTATCAAGAAGACAGTGATTTCTGATTAAGTTGCTCTGGGTTTTGACCAAATTTTCAATCAGAATAATGATTGTGACTTAGAGTCATTGATGTCCATGAAGAGAAATTAATACTAGAATATTAAAAATACTTTTCTGTTGCCAGATATCGATGCCTAGTAGTAATTCCTGTCAGATAAAATGGAGTAGATTTATTCTATCAAGAATGATATTTAACACGATTGAGGTAATTCCCAAGTTGTGAAGGTAGGAGGAACAATGCAAAATATAATAAAGGGAGTTTTTTTAAAAAAAAATTCCAAAGGAAAATTGGGAGCTTGTTGTAGTTGTCCTTTTATATCATCAAAATTCATATATGAGATTATGTTACAAGCTTTGTCACAAACTAGAAAGAGATTTTTCTCTATATCATTCTACCCAATTACTGTGTGGAATATAACATATTTTGTACCATAAATTATAATTTCCTTTACTTATTCTTATTTGGATTTATGAAAGAGATGATGTGGGGGGTTTTCTGGCAATTCAAGTTTATATGAATTCTCCATTTTCCCAAGAATATTTTTATTCACTTAACTCAAGGAGTCGTGTATCACAAGTATTTTGGTAGGTGTGTTGAATTAAATTTTGCATAGTTCACTACTGCAGGAACAAAATATGTGCAGGAACAAAATTTTGTTTTAGCTTTGATAATTTTCTTCTTGGGTGAAAAATTTATCTTACATATATCACTAGGTGGAATCAGATAAAGTGAAATCTTTGATTTAATTGAAGAGAAAGGACAGTAAGATTGTCTATAATGACATTTTTTTCTAGTATTTTTCATTTTGAGGTACATGTAAGGCCTAGGATACATAAACTGCATCTCATGAAAGGAATCTATTAATCTAAAAGATATTTTTCTGCCTTGTATTTCAATAAGGCAAAGTACTGCAAAATTAGGTAAACCTGAAAAACGTTTCCACCTGTAGCATAAATGTAACGAACTTGATTGTTATTACAGAATCGGCAAAGTTAAAACATATTAGAAGAGCAACACATGCTGTATTGCTATTAAAAGTTCCACAAATGCTCTTTGTTTAGTGCTCTGGCTATAATGTATTCAAAGCAGAGATATATGCTTCATTAGTTGTAGAGGTGTTGGCACTTGCTGCTTTATAGCCAGAAAGAAATACTAGATCATAAAGAACAAGAATGTGTAAAGGAATGAAAACCAGTAATCAAATATATATGTTTATACACAAAGACAAACCACAACAAAGGTACACATACACCTGTCTTTAAACATATGTCTGTACACCCTTTGTGTAGAAAGCCCCCAGAATGGGGATATGCTTATTTTCAAATGTTCAGGTTTCATGAAAATGTTGGACATCATAAGGATGTAAGATATAAACAGATGTCAGTTTTGTATTTTGAACAACAGAAATTATTAACTCTCCTGTGAATACTATAGGCTGGGACTGATGATAAAGAACTGAAACTGTTCAGATATTCACTATGCAGCACGCTTTCAAAAAGGGCAGATTCCTTTTATAGATCTTTATAAACTCACCACCTAACTGCAGGTTAATGGTGTAACTGGTTCTGCCTCTCTTAGTGCAGAAGTGGTAAGAACACATTCTTAGGCACTGAACAACAGCCTTTTCAGCATCTTTACTCTGTCAGCATGCAGAATGACTAACTGAACCCTGTAGAAATCCGGACAGTCAGCACTGATAATTGTTTGGTTTACATTTATAACTATTGGAAGACTAATCAAGAAGGGGCCCTATTTGGAAAAGAATCTACAGATACAAATATATTGTTGCTCCCACTCAGACGCACGCGGAGAGGTAAAACTGAACAAAAACAAAAACAAAACAAAACAAAACAAAAAAAAAAAAAAAAAGAGGAAGGTGAACTAATTATGAAGATGGGAGTGGGAAAAATTTTTGCAAAATGTGACTTAGAAAAGGGTATAGAAAATCTGGTCAAAATGCTGAAATACTCTAAAGCAAGGATTCATCAGCCTGAGCTTTAAGCTCGTGAAGTAGGCACATTTTATGTGTGATTCATCTGACCTAAGCAGATTAGATTCTTTGATAAAAATGTATACAATATACTGGTTAACCTATCAGTTGCCCTTCTGACTCTGCAGTTCTTTTTTGTTTGTTTGTTTGTTTGTTTTCTGAAAAGCAGAGATCTTTCAACTCTACCTCATACAAAAACTTTTTAATTCAGACGTGATAAATTGATCCAGCAGAGTCCTGGACTGAGGTTCTTAAGATGCTCTTCATATATGTTCATCCTAGCTCTCCTCAGAAATGAGTTAACAGTTTTAGTTTCTCAGTCATTCATAAATCAGACTGTAGGAAAATACAAATAATGCTTCTGCATGTCTAGGATGTCTTCATTGGGTGATCCTGTATTAACATTGTGGATGTGTAGTACCCGTATGCAGGTGCGGCTTTCTCAGAAAAAAACAGGAATAAGTCAAATATTACATCATTTTTCAGGTCCAGCTCACTACTTCCACTCTATTGCTGTTAATATATCATGAATGATATATCAGAAACTCCTGATTTTGGACAGAATCATCACAGAATCATAGAAAGCTTGAGTTGGAAAGAACCTCCAAAGGTCACCTAGTTCAACCCCCCTGCTATAAGTAGGGACATCTCCAACTAGATCAAGCTATTCAGAGCTTCATCCAGACTGATCTTGAATGTCTCCAGAGATGGGGCCTCCATCAGCTCTCTGGGCAACCTATTCTAGTGACCTATCACCCTCATATTAAAGAACTTTTTCCTGACATCTAACCTAAATCTACCCTTTTCTAGCTTAAAGCCATTACCCCTTGTCGTGTGACTACAAACCCTTGTGAATAGTCCCTCCCCTGCTTTCCTGTAGTCCCCTCTCAGGTACTGGAAGGTCTCTATAAGGTCACCCCAGAGCCTCCTCTTCCCCAGGCTGAACAACCCCAACTCTCTCAGCCTGCCTTCATAGGAAAGATGCTTCGTTCTCTAATCATTTTTGTGGCTCTCAGACTAGGCTATGCCTGAGATTTTTCACAGAATCAAATCCTCTTTGGATTTTTGTGTCAGTCACCAGTTTTAACTGCTTCAAAATCTCTAGAATAAAATATGTAAGAAATAGAATTTGCTGGTGAATTTTGTACTTGTTCAGCTGAAATGTAACTTGCTGAACACGTGTTCCAAAGCCAGCAGATGTTTTAAAAGTCATACCTTTAGTCCCTCTTGCCTATAGTCTCACTTCAATCTATCTAAAAATTAGAAGCATACAATGCATATCATGCAACTTTAGTTGTCTGAAAGTAAATTATGAGTATAAACTAATCTCTTTGGATACTCAGTAAAATCTACAGCTGGTAATTCAGAACATCCTGAAATAAATATCTGAACTACTTTGATTTTTCTCTCTGATGACATCCAGTTCTTTTCATTGTCATTTAAAAGACAAACTTAGAATATAGGAGTTTAAGTACGACACGTAGTCTGGATACAGCATTTTTAAAAATCAATCCATTACATAACTCTGTAGCTATAAAAACTGCTGTTCTAATTTAGCATTATTCCAAGCACATTTTTTACAAATAGAAAGATCAGATGAGCAAGGTAGCAGATAAGTAGGCGCAATGCAAAGCTGGAGGGTGTATAATTTGGTTTCAGATTAACATTAACATTTTTTCTTTCTTTGTTATATCCAGACAGTCTTTTCTATTTTCTCTGATCTTCTTACTTGCCTGTTAAATACCAAGATGCCTTCAGTGGTATATGACAATTGCACTGTAAAAAAGTCTAGTGAAGCATGCATGAATGCAAATACTCATCTTAGTGACACTAATAATGGAATAAAATGCTAGTGAAACCAAAAATGCATAACACAATTTTATAATACACTTTGATTTTACATATGTGTATTTAAGGACAGGGTGTATAATGAATGTACTGAACACTTTACCTTTAAAAATTTTCTAGTTTTGTAATCATAATGTTTCAGCTACTGAAATCTGAAATAGTGCTGGGAGCTCAGTGTTCTTGTAGGCTTTCAACAAAATGTTTCATTGTAACATTAAAGAAAGAATGGTACTATAATCAAAAGTGTTGGGTTTTTGTTTGTTTGTTTGTTTGCTTGTTTGTTTATTGTTTGTTTGGGTTTTTGTTTTGGTTTGGTTTGTTTTTGGAGATTTTAATTTCTTTGAAAAAATTTATTTCTGAGCCACCCTGTGATGTCTGTCAGTGATAACACAGAGTATTTAATTTTATTTTCTCTTTCAGAATTATAAGAATTTGAATATTATTGTCAAAGATTTAATTATAGATATTTCAGTGTTTAAAAATGGGCCAAGAGGGGACCCTGAAAGAGGAATATTCCTGACTAGTTCAGATGACTATAAGACACAGAGCACAAGCCAGGATTAGTGGCTGTTTTCATCCTTCCTGGGACTGTTGCCAGTATCTGTGTAATAGCAGAAAAGTGAATTTCCTGCATTCTATTTAGAACCTGCCCCAAAGGTAAAGTCCTCTAGTTTTAATCAAACGTACTTGAACAGTATGAGCAAGTAGTTTCCACGTTATGAAACAACATCAGAACCCCCTGAAACACAAAGGACATTATATGATACTTCTTTTTAGGTAGATGCACAACTAATTGAAATGTTAAACTTGAACAAGCTCACTGAACTGAATAATAACAAACTAAAATTAGTGAAATAATGCCTCAGGCAATGTGTAGCTTCTTACATCTGGTTTAACTTTAAGCTTGGGTCTTTCTTTAAAAATAATGCGTGTGACGAAACAAGCCCTAACAAAATCACATTTACAAGACTTGTAAAATAAAGACTCATAAAACTGGTTTTCCACAGTCAGAGTACTTATTTTTTCCCAGTGATGTTATTTTTTTTCAGCACACTTTCCTGACATTTTTTATTGGCTGGTTACTGAGAATTTGTCTGTAAATTCCAGAAAGCCAGCCATATCCTGGGCTGCATCAAAACAAGTGTGACCAGCAGGTAGAGGGAGGTGATTCTACCCCTTTACTCCACTCTTGTGAGACCCCACTTGGAGTACTACATCCAGCTCCAGAGCCCCAAACACATGAAGGACATGGACCTGTTGGAGCAGGTCTAGAAGAGGTCCACAAAAATGATTGGGTGGCTGGAACACCCCTCCTATGAGAACCGGCTCAGAGAGTTGGCATTGTTTATCCTGAAGAAGAGAAGGCTCTGAGGAGACTTTATTGCAGCTTTCCAGTATCTGAAGGGAACCTACAAGAAAGCTGGGGAGAGACATTTTACAAAGGCTTGTAGTGATTGGATGAAGGGTAATGGTCTCAAATTGAAAGAAGGTAGATTTAAGTTCGGTGTGAGGAAGTTCTTCTCTGAGAGCATAGTGACATTGGACCAAGTTGCCCAGGGAAGCTGTTGATGCCCCCTCCCTGGAAGTGTTCAAGGCCAGTTTGGATGGGGCTTTGAACAACCTGGTGTTGCAGGAAGTGTCCATGCCCATGGTAGTGGGGCTGGATCCGGATTGTCTTTAAGGTCCTTTCCAACCCAAATCATTCTATGAATCTATGATTCTATTTCAATTTCAAGAGAAATCTGGTTTTGTAATGACTTATTTTATTGCACAGGGAGACCAAAATGAGCAGTAGAGGCTGCTGAGTTTCTGCATCATTTTGTATTGATCTTTTATAAATTGCTACAGCCATATTCTAGTATAGATTAAATTGCAGTGGAAGGCATCAGGGTTTTGACTATGTGGTGCTATTTGGTAATCACTTGACAATGGGAATCACTTGATAGAATAATAAGTAATTCTGATGGAAAACAAGAAGCAATGGAAAGCTTTTCCCAAGATTTTGTGTGGTATTTGTCCTTCTCCATAAATGTTATTTGCTCATGTATTGAAATTCCTTGAGCTTCAGTGCTCCAGGAGCTTGTTTTATTCTTCAATTTAATCCTTGTTTCATAGCAACATCAAAAGGTTTTATCGTGGAGATTTTAAAGTTTTATTTTTCTAAGTATTTGTTTGCCTATTGGTTAAGAGAATCTAAATGTAAAATTACTATATTTTAATTAGTAAAAAGTAATATCTCTGTACTGGAGACACAGGATGCCCTTCTTCTACTTACTTTCATCACAAATTGTAGTTATTCAAGAACACATAATTAGCTTGTTTTAATCTTATCATTTTCAGAGGCATACTATAGTAATTGGCTTTCTTTCCTCTCCTTTTTAGTTAGAAGATTGCTAAAGGATCAATGGAGAATACATTTTTCTATTCTACAGCATCAATTACGATGACCCTGGGTGTAAATTTATTGATTTTTCTTATTAGAACATTATCACCAGTTATTCACAGCATGGTGTTTATTAATTAGTAAGGAAAATAAAGATTCATTTATGAAAAATCTTCCTTTTAAGTTCTCTACCTAGCACATTCATAGCTATATGAGATCTCCTAATTGTATTCTGCCTTTCTGAATTACCATGCAGTATTTCATTTCCTATTCTGTTCAGTTTTTCTCATCATCCTGAAAAAAAGTTATAGAATTATGTCAACTGTAGTTCTGAGGTATGGAAATTGTCCATTTTGACTAATGACTCGCATAAGCTGTACAAGCCACCTGCATTTTATGCTCATGATGGCTCTACTTTATTCCCAAAAAATAGAATGGAATGGAATGGTAAAACCAAAAAATTATACAAAAAAAAGTAAAGAAGAAGAAAAGGAGGAAACAGGCACTTATTGAATTATGCCCTAGGCACAGTTCAACTTTTCAGTTATCTCAGCAGAAGGCATACTATGTAGAGGGAAAGCAGCTTTTAATTTAAGTCTCGCTAATCAGAATTACCCAGAGTTGAGGGAGGAGAGAGGAAAAAAATCAGTTGATTATGATTTTTTTCATTGGTCTTTTCCCATGTATTTGATACCTCCCTAGTATTTCACTTTTTTGAACTGAAGTAAGCACTTATTCCAGCTAAGACATGTTTTCTGGCTTTTGATGAGGAGAATTTGCTCCTCAGTCCATAACATATTAGTTAGTGAGTGAATGGAAGCAAATTAAATATTTAAAAGAACATAAAATAATATTTTTATTTCCTGTGGAGTACATGACTAATAACACATTCAAAATGTGTGAATAGTGTTTGTATTAAAGTTTAATACAACAGTTGTGGGGCCATGTTAAATAAAAAGAAATTTATTTAACAAGATAGAATGTGTTCAGACTATTTATCAATTTATAACAATTTAACAAAGAAATTATTGCTGGATTTGGGAGGTTGGATTAGAGATCACAAAATTCTATTCTCATCGTTCAGGCCCTGTGTTTCAATTTTCATGTATAAGAAGAGCAATTATTTGTAAAAGAAGAAATTAATAATACTGTTGTGGTGAGCAGAGCCCACCC
>NW_008627993.1:0-14215 GCF_000691845.1 Merops nubicus | reverse complement strand
AAGCTCTCTTCCAACCCAAACCACCCTCTGATTCCAAGATCCTGTTTCCTTTTTCTAAACTCCCCAAACTAAGCAGCTCAGCAACCACAGTGAGAGTTTTAGGAGAGTCGAGACAACCAAACATCGCCCCCGGTCTTGTGTATTTATTTAACGTCTGCTTTTTGAGGCATGCAACCTTCTGACAGCCTTCAAAGTGAGGGGCTGCCTTTCTCCCGAGCTGGCAGCCTGGAATGAAGAAGCCACCTTGCCCTGGGGGACACTCGTGGCTCTGAGTGACAGCCCTCTGCACAGCAATTATCTGCCAGCCAGCTTCGGATGCCGAGGTGGAATTTGGGACAAACACACGGCCACCAGCTCTCAGGGTGGTGAGGGTCTCATGTGGCTGGGTTATAGGAGCTGCCAAGCTTAAAAAAAGTTCTAAGTCCATCAGATCCTCACTGGCTGGAGCCAAGGTGCAGCTACCACCACCTGCCTTGGCCAATTAAATCCGGGCGTTCTATTTGTTTGTTTCAAAAGGAAAAGGGAACTTCTTTGTTGTATTCTGTAGTTGTAATTTGATTTGTCCCAGCTTTTCGTGTGCTGTTGAGACAAGCTGAGTGGAAATTCCAGTGACATGCTTTCATTTGTTCCCCCTTGGCATGCAGGTTACGGGAACAAGGCTACGGGCCCGTTGGCCTACGTGTCATTAATCTTCAGGGAACAATGAAAAGAGAGCATTTGAATGTGTCTTGGCTTTTCCGGCAGGCTCTGTCTGAAGGACTTCTCATTTATGTGGTGAGAATAACAAAAGGGGGAAAAAAAGGAGAGGAACAATAAAAGGAATCCTTGAGAGGAGAGTGCGTGTGTCCCTGGGTGTCCATCAGCCTCGCTGGATGGGGGCTGCATCCCAATGCCTGGAGTGAAAGCCCATCACCACAGCAAGGGGCAGGGGAGAGGGCTCCCATTCAGGTGTCCAAAAAGTTGAATAGATGCTGCTTTTGATGGAGAGTTGTGGATTGCCTCACTTGTCACACTTACCCAGTTACCTCTCCCAGATGCTCTGTTGTGTGGGGTTGCTATTTATTTAATTACTGGACTGAATTAATGGGGAGTTGACCAGGATGAGGCCTCTAGGACCAGAGATTCATCAGGTTCCCCTGCTTCAAGTGTTGCTTCCCTACAAAATTGGGTTTTAAGGTGGTATGTGCCAGCCTTCCTTTGCAGGCTCGTGCATTTTACTTCATTTGATCTAAGGATTTCCAGGCTTGCTGGTGAAATAGGTGTCTAAGGAAACCTCTGGGTGTTGGTTATAGGGCTGTGTGGGTGGCCAGAATTCCATTTTGCAAAATATCTCAAGGTGTTGACACTTGTGCATTGAAACCAAGACTCTCCCAACTGTTTTTGCCAAAAATAAATATAATATGGTGGAAGAAAGGGGGGGGGGAAAATACACTGCACAACAGCCTACAGCTTGGACTTGTGTCTATTTGCTCAAGAAGTGGGCTGTAATGTGGAAGGGGAACATCACTCCTGTGACCCCCCAGGCTAGAGGTCCTTTTTCTGCACCCAAGAAAGAAAATGTTTTCTGTGCTCCTCACTGAAAAGCAAGCAAAAAAAACAATAGGTCTCTAAGGAAAGATTCAGTTTTCATCTGCTGCCTTTTCCAAGGGAACACCCCCTCTTAGTTTTTAATCTTCCCTGCCATCTCCAGTTACAGCATTCTTTTCACGTGTTCTCTGCCGTAGAAAGGACCACAGTAGATTGTTCTTGGAATTGTTTCTCTTTTTCCAATAAGAGGGGGAGAGAAAAAAAAAAGTTAGAATTCCAAAAGTATACCAAGAATGTTTTTGGTATTCATCAGCTTCCCTGGGAGTAGTGTTGTGAGTCTGAATGCTAAATTGCTGCTAGTCTTGCAGTGGATTAGTAATGTGGAGTAAGCACATGTCCTTACCTCTCTGGAAAAGTGATGGGTTTGGGCAAAAAGAGGAAAGAAGGAGCAGACTCATTTACTGAGGAGGGTGTGAGAGAGAGAGAAATGGCATCATGCTCAGCTGGACTGGCCAACTAGGAGGGAAATGGTGGCTGGAAGTGTGAGAACCTTACCACCTGCTCCCTCAATCTAGGGAGCAATTTAGGCATGAAGAAGTGGACTCCTGGTGTTAACCCATATTCGTGTCCAGCTTTGGTCCACTTGTGTCTGACGCACCCCAGTCTGCATGGGTCAGGGCAAGGTGAGTCCTGGGACCCATGTGCAGAGCCATGGCATGCAACCCACCCCTCTCCACTGATGGGACTGGCAAACACCAGTCACTGGCACAACTGAAATTGGCCAAGAGACTCCACTTGGCAACTTGAGGATTTTCTGGCCCCCAGCAGTATGGGCAAAGAGGGTTCATGAGGGTGATAATTTTAATGTTTTGGTGAGGATTTTTGAGAGGAGTTAGCAAGTGGTCTACAAGAGATCCTCCAACGAGCTTGCGTATTGCAGTCCGGGTGATCTGACTGTATTTACTCTAGAATAAAGAGTAAATATTACTGATAAGGAAATAATAACTAATATGTGCCAGAGATTTAATCGTGTGTTATTGGAATTTTCCTCAGTGAAACAATTAAAGGATTAGACCTTACAAACTGAAATGGCCTGGTTGAGCAGTGTGTGAGAAATTGTGTTCAGAGGGAAGCTGCTGGGAAAATACCAATTTATGTGTCAGTAGGAAAGCTGGAAAGCATTAAGTAGCTTTGAAATAAAAAATGAATGGCTTGACAGCAATGTGTATTTTAAGAAAATAGTAATTCACACGCTCTGCAGTTTTAAAGACTAATGATGGGACTTTCACTTTGTCAGAATTAAAGCACTGCTGTTTCATAGAGAGAAATCCCATTAGTGAAGTGGCATATCAGAAAGTTCCTAGTGAAAGGGTAACTGCTGAAAAACGCAACTTGTATTTCAGTGTATCTGCAGGAAGCCAGGAAAACCCAAGTATCTTTTAAATTCAGTTTGAAATTTTATAGGAAGTGACCTCAAACACAATATTTTAGTGGTGCTGTTAAGACGTTCTCAAGAAAACTAGTAATTTTTGGTTGTATCAAAAAAAGAAAGCCAAGTGTCCCCCACTCACAGCCATCAAATCTTACACAGGGTCCATCTTACATTGGAAATGTAACTCTCTTTACCATGGATCTTTTCCTTCCCTTCCACTGATTTCCCAGTCAAAGAGGAAGAACCCAGGGGAGGCCCCAACCCAGCTGATGACATCCACTATCAGCTCCAGCGAAAACAATCACAAACAGAAGCCTCTGATAGATAGATCTGGGTCTGGAAGAAGCTTAGCAACAATGAGTGTGGCTGAACTGAACATCTCCTGGGCCCCAATCCCCCATGCCTACCTTGTTTGTTGGGTTTTTCAGAGATGTCCAAGCCCAGCCCAACCCAACTCAACCTCCTGCTCTGTTGTACCTCCAGGTTCAAGTCCCTCTGCTGCCAGCTTTGGAGCAAGGGGCTGAAGCAAGGCTTCTTCCTGGCAACATAAGCACCCTATTGCTTAACTTTCTGGCATGGGAGCTTCTCTTAGCATTTTCCCTACCCCATCTAAATCTTCAGACAAAAATGACTGTTTCTCATCCCATTCCACAAGCAGCCTCTTAAGGGCTAAAATTCACCTCTGAAAGCAGCAACATTTCTCAGATAATAGAACAACCTGACTCATGGTTTCCTTTTGTTCCTCCCTGCCTTCCTTTCATCCATATGTGGTATTTCATCCTGCTCTCAGTTTGGAAAGCTTTAGGCAGAGCTCCTTTCTTTGTTGTGTGCTTGCACACCTAGCACAGAGTGGGAAGATCTGAATCATGGCTGACGCTCCTGGACAACACTGAAAAAAAACCTCTCTCCCACTAACAGATGAGGATTTGTTGGTACTTGAGCTGTACTCACCATCCCCAACCTCCTCATGTAGTTTCCACCTGTGTGCTGGTGGGGTTTGGTCTCACGTGTGGGGGAAGAGGTTATCTAGTTTGGGGAAAGTCAATTAAATCTCAGTACATCTCAGTTCCTCAGAGATGTTTTGGTCTTTCTTCTGAACTCTTTTGTGGTGATGGAGGCTACCATGTACTGGCTGCCTTAAACACAAGGCACAATGAGGTTAAACCCAGAGATATACTAGGAACTAAATCATAGAATGCTTTGGGTTAGAAGGAACCTTAAAGGTCATCTAGTTCCAACCCTCCTGCCATGGGCAGGGACAAATCCCACTAGATCATGATGCACAAGACCCCATTCAACCTGGTCTTGAACACCTCCAGTGATGGAGCATCCACAGCTTCCCTGGGCAACCTGTGCCAGTGTCTCACCACCCTCAGAGTGCAGAACTTCTTCCTAACTGCTAATGTACATCTCTTACAGTTATCTCTTACAGTTTGAAGCCATTAGCCCCTGTCCTGTCACTATAAGTCCTTGTGAAAAGTGCCTCCTCAGCTTTCTTGGAGACCCCCTTCGGATACTGGAAGGCTGCAATAAGGTCTCCCCAGAGCCTTGTGTTCTCCAGGCTGAAAGACCCCAACTCTCTCAGCCTGTCCTTGTAGGAGAGGTGTTCCAGCCCTCTGAACATCTTCATGGCCATGCTCCAGACCTGCTCCAACAGATCTATGTCCTTCTTGTGTTGGGGGCTAAATGCAATGGTCTTGCTGCTGTAAGACCAGAGGTTTCACAGCCATCCAAGGCTTAGGGGGATGTATTTGTGTTACATCTCTGTGTACATATATCCTTGAATGAATTATGACGTGTTCCTATGCATACTTTCCATTCTTAACACTTTATAGAATTGATTCATCTCATTGTTTCAGTGACTTCATGTTTCTCTTGTACCAGCAAGACATGAGGAAATAATTTGGTTCAATAACAAAGGTTTCAAACAGAGAAACTTTTATTTTCTTACTCTTACCAGAGGAAGGCAGGATGGTTTGAAAGGAATGCAGCAGCTTGGAAACAGAAGAATACTACTTTTATTTTCTGCAGGTGTCCATGTGCATAGGGGAATCGTTATTAGCAAGAATTTTTGGAATAAATTAACACCTACCAGAAATACTTTGGACCTCAAACCAGCAAAGTAATTAAGCACGTGCTCAACTTGGAACGCTGCCTCTTGTGCGAGTCACTTATCTGCATAGTATTAAACAGAGGCTTAATTACTCTGAAAAATCATACAGAAGCAGGGCTAGAAGGAACCTCAAGAGATGACCCAGTGCAACCCTGACAGCTGTTTCTCTAACAGCCCTCCAATGATAGAGTTTGTACAACCTCTTCTAGTAACTTGTTCCAGCTGTCCTTTGAATAAGAAAGTTTGGAGCTTAGTTTTGTTTAGGTGTGTTGATTTTTCCCCCAGGCATTTCCAGATCAAATCTTTGTGCAAAATAAAATTCTGCTTAATGCAAAGAACAACTAAGGTCTGTTCTTCATCTAACATCCTTCTTGAATGCTGTGAGACTCATAACATCTCTCCTCCCTTGCTCTCCCTCTGCTTCTCTTTCCATACTGAACAAAGACACTTTCTCCAACTTTTGCTTGAATAACGTGTGTTTCACATCACACATCATCCCCATTGGTGTCTTCTGAACTCACTGGTGCATTGATCTCATCCTAGATGGGGAGCCAGTGTCACACAGAGCATGGTGATTGCCTCATGTTTCACATCCAGCTCTCCTGTTGATAGACCTTGAAAACAAGACTCATCCCCCTTTCTATATGCACGTTGAGTTTCTTGTGCTCTGTAACCCCAAAATCACTTCATGGGTGCTGTCACTTCTCAGATTATTCAATCTGTCTTATTTGTGCATTCCAAAATGCCTCCTCTTCGGTAGATTTCATGTGTCTGGTTTGAAGCCTTTCCCCACTTTGGATCATTCATGAGGTTTACAGCAAGCACTGTAGGTGCTGAGCTCACTGCCAGTTCCTGCCTCTGAGGAGTGAAGAGAGCAGTCTAGGATGAATGCATGAAGAACTTGCTTAGATGTCACCCTGCTCTGACAGTCAATGACTTAAAACTGGTCTTCAAGTGCAGTTTTTCACTCTGTAGGACATTCAAGTGAATGTGTCTTCTCCAAGATCTTATTTTCCTATTTTGCTTCTCAGTATAGTGGAGGAAAATTGTATCTTAATTACTGGGCTACTTACCCAGCAAAAGAATTGGTCTGACATGCCTTGTTCTTAACAATAAAAATCCAACAACAAATAAAAAATCAAGCCCAACAACAAAACAAAAAAAACCCCACCCCCACTGACTGCTATTTATCAACATATCATTCTCTTGGGATTATAACTTGCTTATTTAATTATACATTCTATTATCTTTCCATTTATCAAAGTTAGGCAGATTAGTTTTGAATTCCCTGCTTCCTCCTTTTTCCTCTCTACAAAGGTAGGTCCTCTCTCTGCCTTTTTCCAGCCCTCTAGGACATCCTCTTGAAACCCTGAGTTCTTGCAGATAATCCCTAACAGCTCAGTCTGCTTTGATTAGTTCCTTAATTACATGAGTGTGAGTTTCATCAAGCCTCATGAACTTGAAAGCATTTATCTTATCTAAAAAACATTTGGGCAATTCTTTTGCTGTCTTGGCTTTTGTACTTGTCACCTGCTAAATCAATTATTTCACAGTTTTTTTACAAAGACTTGAACAGCATTCTCTGCTTCAGACATTATTTCTCCTCTTGATCCAATATGTAACAGCTTTTCCTGTGTTGTCCAATTGCTTCTGGATGTCTGGGAAGACTTTTATACCTCTTGCTAGCTGCCATTCATTTTGCATTTACATGTTTGAGCTGTTCCTCTGTGTTCACTTGTCCTATAAGTCTGTGCTTCCACTTTTACATCAATATCATTGACATGGCAACCTTCTGCAAGCTGCTGGTGCTTGCATTGCTCTTCAGCTATGCTTCCTTTTCCCCTCTGACACTCAACTGCACTGTGGCTGTCCAAATACAGGCTTGTGTAGTAACTTTTCTGCACTTTTTTCCTCCAAAATTTCTTCCTGGCAGACCCGACTGATGGTTTCTATGATGCAGTTGAAGTTTGCTTTCCAGAAGCTGGTCTTTGTTTTGTGGTTTTCACTGTTGTCATGAATGCAGCCGTTTGGTGACCGTCATCATCCTCCTTGCTTCATTTTAAAGCTAGCAACTATTTCCTGCCTTCTGAGTGGCACCAGAGCTCAAGTATGCACTCCTGCCCTAGACAGGCACCATTCTTTCTTGGAAACACCATTTCATTGCTGTGCTATTCTCAGAACATGATGACCTATGTCCTGCCCTATTTGATTAATTACTCATATAAAATTTCCCCATCACCAAGCCTTTACTTGCCTTGAAATTTCAGTAATCTCTGCCTGGTTCGCTGTCTATGAGTGCTACCTTGTATGCCCAGATCAGGCTCAGTGCTTTTGTTTTTATTATGGGATGCAGGACTCTGTAAATTAAACATTTTATGAGGCAATTACACCTCCAACATCATCTTGACCCAGGCACCTCCCAGTATTCAACAGCATTGCTGATGCTTTCGTTCCTAAATCCATCAAAGAATGCAAAGCACTCGGGTGTCTGATGATGGCCAGATGCCTGATGGTCAGCCCAGGCTATTTTTTGTTCATTAAATGTGTAATTGCATGCACTTATTTCTATGGACTCCTGTAAAAATGTAATGCTCGGAAGGTTTGGCACTCCTGAATGCACCAGGCAGGTACTGTCTTTGTGATGTCTGGGAACCTGATAGCCCCAGGGCTCCCCAGGGAGACATAATTAAATGAATCAGTGTCTCATTAATAATCTCATGAGGCTCATGAACTCTTTGTATTGCAATGGGTCTACCTTTAGCTGACATTGTCAGTCTGCTCTAGAATCTCCAGCCAGTGTGTTTTCTCGTTGTACCTGCAAGGAAAGGGAGAGGTGACCCAAGCAGAGAGTGGTGGGGTTGAAGTGTGATCCTCCTCCACCTCTGCACCTCCTGCACATCATCTCCCATGTTGTGCAGATGCTGCAGCAAGTCTGACCCCTCTGGCTCCTCATGAACATGTGGGCTGTCATGAAGGGGCAAAGGCTTTCCCCAAAGTCAAACAGCACTGCCACTGAGGAGTGGGGAGCTTGCTGCCATCCCTCCATCTCTACTGGCCTAAATTGAGTCCGACAGCACTCTCACCCAGCAGCTATTCTCAAACCCCTTCTTTTGTGTGCGTTGCTTGTTTGATCTTTTTAAAGGGCTGGCTGGCACCTCTGCCTTGCCCAACCCTGGGAGTCCTGGGTGGCTTTCTCAGCAGTCTCCCCACTCCTGTTTGACGAGTGCCATGGTTACGAGCGCCGCTAGACTGATGATATTCACATGCAGGAAACAATGCAGGGAAAACAGGATCTGCACGGCTCCGGCTGCACTGCCCCAAGAATTGCAGGAAGTGATTGTACTTTATGGAACCGTCTGTGCTCTGCTAGATTGTCTATAGCTCCTGGGGTCAAGCCGTAGCACGCCGGGTTGGAAATGCCCTTTGTAATAACGAGGACTGTTTATGAACCTCAGTACAGGCTGTATTGTTTACCCTGGGCTTTGGTTAAAAGGTGCTATATTTCAGCCTGTTTTGCAGGATGGCACGAGGAATCTATCACGGGCCTTTCTGGCATGGGCTTGGGCTGGGTTCAAAGGGGGAATGTCCATCATGTCATCTGAAGCATCCCATGGCATGTAGAAAGTCACGCAGCGAGCGCGGCCGGCCGCTACCGTGCAAAGCCAGCAAAAGAGCTGGGGGTAGGGAGGGGGGAATTGGGAGGGCTTGTCAGGGTCCTGGGGTGTTGCTCCTGGTGCTTTCCAAAACAGCTGAGCTGCTCCCTTGGAGCAGGGAGATGTGCAAGCCCTGCAACAGATGAGCTTGACCCAGAGGGAAGGACAGAGCAGCGATGCAGGGGAACCATGGTCCCTGCCAGCTAGCAAGGAAAGTTCTGGGAAGCAGCCCTAAATTCAAGATCCATTCTCTGTTTATTCCTTTAAATCCCAAGGGTGGTGGGTGGTGCCAATGCAGCAAGCCCTGCAACAGATGAGCTTGACCCAGAGGGAAGGACAGAGCAGCGATGCAGGGGAACCGTGGTCCCTGCCAGCTAGCAAGAAAAGTTCTGGGAAGCAGACCTAAATTCAAGATCCCTTCTCTGTTTATTCCTTTAAATCCTTTAAATCCCAAGGGTGGTGGCTGGTGCCAATGCAGGATGCAGGTCTGTGCAACGGGACTGGGAGCAAGGTGTTCCTGCAAGGTGCAGCAGGGCTAGAATTGCTCAGGAGCTGCTTCTCATCCCTGGCTTGGGATTAGTAATACCAGGGTTAATAAACACAGTGCATGAGGCTCTGGCAATCAAGGCTGCATGAGTCAGACTTGCCCCAAAAAAAGGGATGGGAGTTTTGCAACGCAGCTCTTGCTTTACATGGTATTGAAGGCTGCAAACCCAACCCCAAGCTGCTGGTTCTCCTTGAATCAGAGAATTGTTTTGGTTGGAAAAGTCCTTTAGGATCATAGAGTCCAACCGTTACCCCAGTCACCACTGAATCATGTCCCTCAGCACCACATCTACTCAGTTTTCAAATCCTTCCTTGGATGGGGACTCCACCACTGCCCTGGGCAGCCTGGGCCAGGGCCTGACAACCCTTCCAGGGAAGAAATTTTTTCCTAATATCCAACCTAAACCTCTCCTGGTGCAGCTTGAGGTCATATCCTTTTTGTCCACAGTGTCTTTGGGCTAAGAATGTTGCTTTTTGAAAGTAGGCTGCTTGTGCAGGTGACCAATCATGCAGAAAAGCTGTTTCAGATAAATCAGTGCTGCTAACATCTTGGAAGTGAAGAGGACCTGTCTGTGTGATCAGTTGCACTCCTCCTGTAGGAGCATAACAGGCTCAGGGTCTTCTGGTGTGACCACCGGTGACAACATGGACATGTCAGAATTATTGTGGGTCGTTAGAGACTTGCAGAGGCTGTGGTGGAGTCTGGAAGCTGAATAATGTCCTTCATTCAGACATGAGCCTTCAGTTAGTGATCAAAAGAAGTGGATGAATGCAGGACAGCAGCCCAGGGGACCTGCTGGGACCTGTGACAACAGGCAGGATGCTACACCTTAAATTCAGGTTTAATTAGATGAATACGGAGCAACCCTTTTTGGAGGACTTTGCAATTAACACTCAGCATGCTCACAGGAGGGAGGGAGCATCCAGCAGGTGTTGGGAGAGGGGCAATGTGGCTGAAATACTCCAAGGGGTGGCTTGGTGTCAGTGTTTTGCTGGCAGGATCCTGGACTGTGGACATCCAGCTCCAGCAGCAGCCCTGGGTGAGGGGACATGGAACCAAGCCCTGCAGCAGCTGAGGAAAAGCCTCAGCGTGCTCTTGCTCTGCTTCACCCCCCCATTCCCTGTCATCGTGGTCAGAGGAAATAATTTACCCTCTTCTCAAGATCTGGCTGGGCCCTGGAGTGGGTAAATTGCCTGAAATGTGTCCTCAGCTGAGCAGCCTGCCCCTGGTTCTGGTCATTTTGCTGCTTCTGCATCACAGGGGAAGATCTCCTGGCCTGAGAACAAGGGAAATGCTTTGCTTGGGTAGGCAAAAATCTCCTGCCTGACCAGGACCAAACCATGGAGAGCCAACCAGGCAGCCTGGAGTACAGCATTGTGTTCTAATAAATAAAACTCCAGAAGGGGAGTTGAGGGAACACGTAATTAACACTTGCAGATGCCAGGGGATGAAACTCCTGCTTTTGATAGACATCTTTCCCAGCCCTTCCTATCGCTCCTTTGAGCACTTTTGTTGGTTCATTTTCCACCTGTTGAATCCTGACGTGGGTTAAAGCTTTGAGTCCAGAGCAGGAACTTGGTTTGGACAGAGCCCTTTGGCCAGGAGCATGTTTGCTGGGTTGCAGCTGGGCCTCCCTGTTGTCATTGCGACACCACCAAGAGCTCCTGCCACCAAGGAAGATGTAGGCAGGGGAAGGCACCTCTCCCAGGCACCACCAGCTCAGATACTGGTTTGGCAAAATCCTTTGGTGTGGGATTTTGTGGGTGGGTGGCATTTCCTCAGCAGAGAAAGACATTGGCCTCTGATGCATGCTTGGCACACCTCCTCACAGCCACCCTCTCCACATCCTTTTCTCTGGATCTTGATGTCCAGAAAAACTCCTCTGATTCATTCCCTTCTGTCTTTATCCAAATTCTGGGACCTCATGGAACTGAAACATTTAAGGAGCTTCACCAGCAGCCTGTATATATTGAGAAGAAGGGGCAACAGAGGGCTAGGATAATCCTCAAGTGCTGGGAGATGGGAGCTTCTGAGTGAGCCAGGGATGGACAGAAAAATGTTTGGGGAAGGGACAGGTGAGAGGTGGCTCAGGTTAACAAAAATTAGAAATCAGAATTAGCATTTTTTCAAAGTATTAGTCAGTTTGAAAAAATGTTGGCATGTATCACATGAGATAGATATCTAGTGTGAGCAAGCATGAGGATCTGAGCTTATTGGTATTGTTTGGCAGCTAATTGTGGCTAAAGCAATAGATGCTGTGGGACACAGTGCACCATACTCTCCAGGGTATGTAAAGGAGAAAAGTGAAGAGGTGGACAAAGCAAATCTTTAAAATAATATTGGTTTTTCTAGGTCCATTCATACGTCTTAAGTCCTGAGCGAGTTTTGCCAGATGAAGGACAAGTGATCAGCTCTTTGCTGGTAGAGCCCCCTTTCTACTAACCCACTGGTCATCTTTCAGCAGACACTGAAGAGCTGTGCTGCCCCCAGCACTGCTCACTACAGCAGCTCTTGGGTGGTTATTCAGGTTTATTTATCAGATAGGAACATTTACTCTGTTTCTTATTGGTTTTCTTCCTGGAGAACTGGAAGTAGGTACCCAGGAATATGATGACCCCATTCCTAGAGCAAATACCTGAAACTTCTGAGGTCCAATATGTATGGAAACCTTCCTCTACGTGTGAGTAATGAGGAGAATGGCCTCTAGAAATCAGAACAGCTGTCTTTGAGACTCCATTTTTGGGCCCTCTTCTTTTTCATAGGATCATTTTTGCCTGTCTTTTAGGCAGATTTTCCCCTCTTTTATGTTGCTTTTCTTTTTACCAAACCTGAAGCTGGTTTCCTAGCTCAGCTTTTGAGTGCAAAAGTCTGAAGAGAAAGACCTGAGGTCATGATCAACCAAAGGAATAATCTAAACTACCCATACAGGGTGGCTTCTAAACTAACTGGAACCTAGCAGGGGAAAGACTGAAGTATCAGGCTAGGAGACCCCACTTAAAAGCACAGATCTGCAGTCCAATAAATAAGAATTTGCAGCTTAAGGGGGAAATACAGCAGAAGACATTTCAAGACTAGGAATGAATAAATGAGAAAAGAATGAAAAAGAACAAAGGACTAGAAAATGTTTGAGGAGTACCTGGAAAAACTGGGGCTTCTTAATTTAGGGCTAAATTAAACCTTTGTAGGGGGGAATTCTTAAGCAGTTAGGAGACAGGTGATAAAGCTGGCAAGGAAGGGAGAAAAGGAGCAATGAGGTGTAGGACAGAGCACAAAGGAGTAGAGGACAGGTTGTCAGGGGAGCTCCTACAAGCCTTCCTCAAGCACCCATGGGAAAGGAGCAAGAAGGGACTGGAGCCAATAAATATTATTCACAAGATAAAAAGAAAATAATTTTGTAAAGTGTATGATAAACCTCTGTCCCAGAATTGTGCAGCCAGGGTTTAAAAAACACAGTCCTGGGCAGGTGTTTGCAAACTCTGTGACTGCCCCACATCCAGCCAGTATTTTTATAATGAATCCTAACTCCCAAATTCAGTGGCATAGTAACAGACACAGGTTAGGAGCAGAGAAGTAGCATCATGATTGCCTTCCTGGTTATCTGTTCACACACTCCCTGATCTTTTGCTCTCTTTCTCCCCTTGTTCCATCCACAAGGTCAGAAGATTGGGGGGATCCCTTTCACCACCCTTCCCCACAACCATCCTAGGTGCTCAACACAGGGATGCCTGAAGCTGTAGCTGATGAGTAGCTGCTGCAAGACAATCTGGAGTTCCTACCAACCATCTGGAGAACATAAAAATAAAGGGAAAAAAAAACCAAACAACAAAACACCCCAAAGTCAACCTGAATTAATTACACAGGAAACTTTGGACCAATTTGGCTCCTTGCTTGTAACAACAGCTTTTAAGAATTCTGCTTTGCTGGCCATCAAGACCAATTCCAAGGTCAGCAGATCATAACCCCTTATCAAATGATAAATATTTCCCTTCAGAACCTCAGCACAGCTTGTGTGACTGGGACAGGAAGCCAACTTCCACCAAAAGATGTTGGTTGGTTGGGTTGTTGGTGGCTAACCCTGGTACCAGAGTCTGCATGGAGACATCTAACTCATTTTTTTCAGTATAATGCACTTTATTACTGTCATGGGCAGAACTGGCTGCCTCTGAAAATCAGCCTGTGCTGATGAGTTATTTATGTAGTTCAAAAACTTGACTCTAGATTATAGTATTTTCAAAGCTTAAGTTTTGTTCTTATTGTATTCAGAGTAACTCACACCATTTTCATTTTAAAATGCAAAATTCAGAGAGCATTCATATGTTTACAGTTTCACTCCCTTGCCAAATATTTCTTTCCCATTGCTTTTATTTTTTTATCATCATTTCTTATTGTTAATTGCTTGATTTCAATCAACCCACTAAATATGTAGGGCATTAATGCAAACTCATTCTTACCAACCCTGGCTTTTCACAGATCTTTTTCACAGTGACTTTGCCCTTATTTTAAATATTATAAAGAATCTGAGATTCTGTTTTTACTTTTTACTCGCATTCCATCTTTCCAGCCTCTTGGATGCATTCAAGTGATGCTTTCAAGCTTTTCACAAGTGCAGGCATCCTTGCTCTAAAGGGAAACTAAACAGCACACAGTCCCAAGAGCCCAGAATCTGGGCTTTTAATTAGGCCAGGAACTATTTCCCAACTCACGGTTGAAGCTGGCAGCATTACAGACAATTCAGAAGAGCTCAGCCCAAGGTATGATTGTAAGAACAGGCTGTAGAGCTGAGATAGATTTGCATGTAGACCTCTCTGCAAAGCGCCCCTGTCCCTCAGCACAACACTAAAATAAATAACCCAAAGAGCAACAGGAGTGAAAGTGCTTTTCTCTGTCTTTTCTGTCAAAAGTTTGCACAGCAGCCAAAAAAAAAAAAGCCTAAAAAAAAAAGC
>NW_008627992.1:0-15266 GCF_000691845.1 Merops nubicus | reverse complement strand
GGGACTTCCATCCCTTGGTTCGTGACAAATGGGTATTTCCCCATGCTTAGTTGTCCGTGACAGATTTTCCAGGAGACATTGTCCTCCATTCAGCATATAAATGTCAGAAAAAAAATTGTTAGCAGTAGAATTGGTATTCACTTGACCACTTAACCCACTAGAATCCCTTTATAATCACTAGGGAGGGAGGGTAGGGGTGGAGGAGGGGAAAAAAAAAAAAGTATTTTATGGTGCAGTTCATTTTTTCCCTAAATAGATTTCTAAACCATGACAAATCAATCACAGCCTGTTAACTAGGCAAAATTACTTATATTGAAAATACTTACATTTAGAGTTAATATATACTTCTTGGACATGGGGAACAGGATATCCTGAACATACAGGAAAGGTTGTCAAAGAGAAATGTATGCCTTGGGCCTCAATATGTCTCTAGGTATGCCTGTTGTTTGAAAATTGGTTGCAATCCTTGTCTTGTTTTTTCTGTTGCTCACAAAGCAAATGAGAAAAACTAAGAAAGTCACGACTGAATACTGCATTTTGGCATATGAACTTGTTCTTCTTGACTGTCACAAGAAAAAAATTACTCAGTTTGAGTAGTTTAACCAAAATCTGGAGCAAAACAATTTATAATTTTGTTAATGTCATGTAATTAACTATCAATCAGTGAGCTATACATTCAGGATCGATATGAGTAATGCAACAGGAAAACTATTACTCTAGATGCTTACAGAATGTTAATATATACCTACACATTTCTAATATCCTCCTTTAATCAAATCCTTTAAAATTTAATTGTCCTCCCACAGTTCCCCTGCTTTCTATGTGGAGGTCACAGGCACCTCTTTCCAGCAATGCAGGTTTCCCACATGCGTACCTCCTGTGGGAGATGTGAGCCCTCCTGCTCTGCGAGGAAGCCTGCCACAAGATCCCCAGCACCCAGCAGTGGGAGGACCTGGGAGGTGGCTCCATGCTGACACCCCACTGATAGATGTAAGCTGTTCCCAGTGTCCCATGGGGCAGCTGTGCTGCCTGATCTGGGCTGAGGCTGGAGTGCTGCAGGGTCACCATGGCAGCTGAAAGCACAGTGTGATTGCTGTTGCTTCTTCTTCAAGGTCTTTCCCTCCTGCAATTAATTTGCATGGTGGTTTTTGATTGATTTACTTTTTAATTTATTTTTTAAACATACATCTTTTCTGTTTACCTCCTTCTCTGCTTCAAAAGTCTCTGAAAATTCTTGGATAGTGTTTCATCCAGCTGATCACTGCCTTCCTGCCTACAGCTGGAAGTGGGTGGTCATCTTCCTCCTTAACTTGACAACTTCTTGGACAAACACCATTAAGATAGTTCTGTCCAGTTAATACACACACACACACACAGTATGCACCCATATTCTTATCTTAACAGGTGGTGTTACCCAGGCTACTGGCCAAGGGTGGGTGTACACACATAAGCTGATGCAATGCACTAATCATCACAACCATGGTTTTTACAAGAAAGCCAGCATCTGCTTTATTTTTGAAGCAGAAGAAATTTTTCAGAAAACCTGGTCCATGAGCTCTAGAATATCTATAATGCAGTTACTGGATCTACCCCAGTGAGAATGAACACCCAAGTAATATTAATTTCTGTATTTTTGGGAGCTGGAGAGATATGTCCTCTAGCTTGCTTTCTAGTCCTGTGGACATCTCTAAGTAGAATCAGTTTTCCTAATAAATTAAGATACCTCCAGAGCTAGTGACATTTGAGGCAGAATTTTATTTTTAATTAGAATTTTGTAATTAGGAAGTTAGGCCTAGATTGAGGACCCTAATTCCCAGTGAAATTTTCCTTACCTGCTTTTATTTATTCAGCTTTTAAAGTTAGCTGATATCCATTTATAGCAGTCAGCTCTGTTTCTGTTCCTCTAAAGGGCAACTTCAATAGGCAGGACAGGACACCCCTGAGAGAGCCACTTGGGATCCCAGTCTGACAAAGGCTGGTTCACCACATACCAATTAGCTGTCCCATTCAGTAAGAATGCTTAGCTCTGACAAATCAGCTCTCTCCAGCTGCAAATTGAACTTGAATCAACATTACTTGTGGTTAGAGTAAGGACATGCATTTTTCACTGTGAAAATAATGATACATAAAAATGTAAAATGCTATCCTCTAGAAACTCTTTCTAGAATGAAAAAAATGTTCAAATATATCTGTTTCAAGAGGTAAATAGTCCTTTTTAATTACATCTACTGTAATAGTTGAAGGTGCTAATAAAGTACTTGGGGTTTTTTTAAACATACATATCTAGAATAAAATAATGCATGAATTTAAAGAGGAAACAGCAGCTGTATCCAGGCTGGGCAAGAGGCTATGTGGCACAGCATATCTAGGAATCCTGGCCTTTTGATTTTCTAAAATCAGTAACCTATCTGGACACGTTGCATTACCTTCATTTCTAAGAGACTAAATATACAGGAAAATTAAATACTGGTGCAACCTCAAGCCTTCACTCTAAAATACAGCTGTCATGTGGACGGGATAGGTACCTAAAGCCAGGAACCATTCTCATAAACACCAATTTAGAAGTTGACCATCAAAGAGAATTCTGCAGATGACTAACAACGAATTTCTCTTCTGGAGGAGGAAGGAAGACTTTAGATGCCTCCCATGGATATCTGCAGTCTTGACACTAAAATACAGAAGACATCTGAACAGGGCTAGCAGATGTGACCCAGGATGTGTGCAAGACCTGCAGCAGAGGCTGGAGGGCAAGTAGGATACATGAATTTTCTCCACAGATGTCTAAAGTACTACATTATTTGGGGAATGGTTACTCCAATTACTCAATAATTATTCCAAAATTTTGTGTAGAAAATCCATAAACTAAAATTTATTTGAGCTCCAGTAACTGAAAATTAAAACCGTCTTACTATGACAGTTTTACACATTTTCTATAATTCCTGCTATTCTATTTCCCCAAGAAATTATGAAAATATCTTAGAAAAGGTATTTGCAAATATCTAAACTTCAGGTAGAAACTGGCAGTTGCATGGAAAAGTTATGGGGTTGTTCTAATGTTCACAATTATTGTCATTAAGACTTTATTTCATACCCCACTAATGACCTTCACATATTCTAAAAATCTTATTTAAGAACTTCTTTTTGGTTATGTTAATTATGGGGTTTGTACACCATGTCATCTACAGTATCTTAACCTCTGCTGACCTGAAATTTATATTACCATTCAAAAATTTTAACAAATTGTTGAAAAAAAAAGTTTTGTGACATAATACACTTTTTATTTTCAGGGAACACTTCCGCAATGTTGTCTTTTCTTTACTTCTAATCTGAAATGTAAAATTACTTCTATTTCCAAATATAAAGCTTTTATTATTAAAGAATATAAGACATACCTTCTACTTTGTACTGCTAAATATTTTGCAACTATTTCTAAGTGGAAATACTGTGAGTTAGCTTTGAATGGTCTGTATTGTACATACTGGTGACCTATATTGTAGTAAATGAAATATTTCTGAGAATCTTCTAAGTAACTAAGGGCAGACAGAAGCGAACAAATATTATATACACTTCTAAAATCTAATATGTCCCTCAAAACTGAGCTATTTCTTGCTGTATATGATATCTGGTTCAGGTTAGATTAGAACTTACGTTTGGGAATTGTTTATTAGTGTACTAATCAACTCAAGCTAAGAAGAAGATGGCTGAGATATATAGATATAGTTTAGACATAGATGTATTATATGAAAGATTTTTTCAAATCTTGGTGATGTTCCACAGATGTCCTTAACTTGCTGGTAAAGTAATTATATTTCAATACAGCACAAAGTATGTGTCTTCGCTGTAAACTAAAGCTACTTGGACATGGTAGTGGCAAAAATTCAATCAGTGTTCAAAACAAGAAACAAAACTCAAAGCGAATTGTTTTAACAAACAAACTCTTTTCTGTGTCTGTTGCATAGATATTCTATTTAAAAAAATGGTTGTCTGTCTGTTTTATAAGGAGGTTATCTCTTGTCTCTAAGATCCTCCCAGTAATCAGACTGCAAACGTGTCAATCGGGAAAACATAGACTCCATATGCTTTTTGATGAGGCTGTCATGCAGAATTTCTGTGGTCTTTTCCTTCAGATTACATTTCTGAAATTTATAAATGTTTTTCTGGTTATATTGTTAAAATTGTAATTATTACTTTTAGAAATATTCTTTAAAGGACAAAAAGTAGAGTTGAAACATTACTACTTACCAATAAAAATGTTTAAAGAATTTAACTTATTAATTAATGCCTAATCCATCTGGTATTACCATCTATGAACTTTAAACTCTAAACTTCTTGCTATTAGACCCGATTAGAAAAAATTATATAGACCTATTTTCTCTGTGAAAATATGATTCGACCAAAAATTAAACTGCTTTCCAAAATCATGTCAAGTTTAGTAACATTTTATTTTGGCAGGAAATGTAATAAAAACTATATGCATAAAAAATAACATGTAATTATTTTTTTTAATAACATGTTTGAATCTGCCACTTTAAAAAGACTGTCTTCTATGTTGAGAAGAGAAGAGAAGAGAAGAGAAGAGAAGAGAAGAGAAGAGAAGAGAAGAGAAGAGAGAAAAAAGAATAAGAAGGAAAGGAAAGGGAAAGGAAAGGAAAGGAAAGGAAAGGAAAGGAAAGGAAAGGAAAGGAAAGGAAAGGAAAAGAGAAAGGGAAAGGAAAGGAAAGGGAAAGGAAAGGAAAGAGAAAGGGAAAGGAAAGGAAAGGGAAAGGAAAGGAAAGAGAAAGGGAAAGGAAAGGAAAGGGAAAGGAAAGGAAGAAAGGAAAGGAAAGGAAAGGAAAGGAAAGGAAAGGAAAGGAAAGGAAAGGAAAGGAAAGGAAAGGAAAGGAAAGGAAAGGAAAGGAAAGGAAAGGAAAGGAAAGGAAAGAGCATGATTCAGTTTCAGCTTTAAGGTAGAATTATTTTCAATTTTTCCTTTAAAGTGAGAATGACTTTAACTCTGTTATTAAAGTAGAAAACAAGCAAAATTACATTCTTGAAGGTAGTGAAAAATCATATTTACTGGTTGAGGCAGACTGGAAAAAGAAAGGACAAATTCTGTCTTCCAATCTTACTTCCAGTTGAATTTTAAATGACTTCATGTGTTATCACTATCTCTATATAGTCCCTTTGTTCCATAGGGCCATTCTGTAATGCTTCACTGCATGTCTTCTCCCTGCTTTTCTCAAGAGGTTTCTGGTGTAATATTCATCACACATATCTTTAGATGTCCGTACTGCAGATGTCTAAGTCGAGCTGTTCATTTTAGGCTTCCATTATACTCAATTATGAGAAATAGTAATTCACAACCATTATTTCTCTGACCTGTTTCAGCTGTCTATTTTATGATTAAATGAATCATGGATAGAAAGCATTTAATTCTCTTTAAAAAATCCAAAGAGAATCCAGGCTCGGTAATTCGGATGTAGACAGCCAGGGTTCAATCCAGTCACTCTCAAACAGTTGTAGTCGTGTCTGGGATGTCTTTATGTGGCTTGCCTGTCCTTCAGCTAGCAATCCAGAAGAGGATGGGTACCCTATTGATCCCATGTCATGTGTGCCAGATTGGTGTGGATATTCCAGAGAAACAGATGCTCGCACGTGACACTAGATGGCTTTGTTATTGTAATTTAATCCTTCCTCAGATCTGTTAGGTTTGAGCATTCGTGTTATAGTCAGTAGGAATTTGAAGTTTGGCTTCAGTCACCATCTGTATGGCTCCAGAACTCCTCTAGAGAATCTGAGGCATCTATGTAATGCTGGCATTTATGACATTAAGGACTGAAACAGATCTATGATCTCCAAGGTAGGAAGCTTGAATGTAGCTGGTATATGCTAGGTCATGGCAGAGTATTAGATATTAGTATGTGAGTAACTGAGTCAAACCTTCAGTCAATACAGTGGAAGGATCAATTCAGCTTATGCTATAGCAAAAGTGTACTTTTAGACAGATTAAACATGCTTTGATCTGCCATGAATGCAGTGCAGGAGGCTTGTTTGTGCTGCATGGATGCACTAGGGGATTCCACATCATCTCTGACTATCACTTTAGAAGGTCTTTTATGTATCCTGTGACATACTTACATGTACCTAGATATTTTGGATTAGATATTTGTGTTTGCAACACATCAAGTCTTGGATGTCTGAATCAACAACTGAACTAAGTCCTAGAAATGTTCATATGAAGAGGAGTCTAAACACAAAGCCTACATGTAAATCTATAAGGCTGACACCCAGAGCAGGGAAGATAAATTTCTGCTAAAGTTTGTTGAGATAAACTGGTTCAACAACAGAGTTCAGAGGGTTGTGATTCATCAACAACCTGGATGAGGGAATGGAGTATACCCTCATTAAATCTGCTGATGACACAAAACTGGGAGGGGTGTCTGGCACACCTGAAAGCTGTGCTGCTCTCCAATGAGATCTAGACAGACTAGACAGCTGGGCAAAGGTAAACATCATGAAGTTCAGAAAAGACAAGTATAGAATCATGCATCTGGGGAGGAATAACACCAGGTACCAGTACAGATTAGAGGTTTTCCTGCTAGTAAAGGAGCTCTATGGAGAGAGACCTTGGAGTACTAGTGGACAGTAAGTTATCCATGGGACAGCAATGTACACCTGTGGCCAAGAGGGTGTATTAATAAAAATGTGTCCAGTACACTCTAGGGACATTTATCCTCCCCCTCTGCTCTGCCCTGGTGAGGCCACACATGGAATACTGTATCCAGTTTTGGGGTTCCCAGTTCAAGAAAGACAGGGATCTACTGGATAGGATCCAACAGAGAGCTACGAGGATGATTAAGGGACTTGAACATCTCTCCTGTGAACAAAGACTAAGAGAACTGAGACTGTTTAGTCTTGAGAAGGCTGAGAGGCAATCATATTAATGTCTATAAATATTTGAGGAGTGGGTGTCAAAAGGAAGAGGACAGGCTCTTTTTGGTGGTGCTCTGTAACAGGGCAAGGAATAATGGGAAGAAACCATAACATGGGAAGTTCCACCTCAACATGAGGAGAAACATCTTTACTGTGAGGGTCACAGAGCACTGGAACAAGCTATCCAGAGAAGATATGGAGCTGCTTTCTCTGGAGACTTTCAAAAGCTGCCTAGATGTGTTCCTGTGCAGCCTGCCCTAGGTGATCGTGCTTTGGCAGGGAGGTTGGACTAGATGATCTCTAGAGGTCCCTTCCAACCCCTAACATTCTGTGTTTCTATGATTCTAAATTGCATCCCAGTTTCTACATGTGTTGAAACCTTAAAGTTTGCTGTCTCTGTCATAAATATACTGTTTGTATCACCTAGAATTCTGCAACCTTTTTTGTGTCAATGTCCCCGACTGCTCTAGAAATAGGAACAATTTCTGTCTTCCTCTGAAGATTAGATCACACATGATTAGGAGGACAGCAAGCAAGACCTGAAGTAAAACTTTTTAACAAAACATAGCACAGAGTAACCAATGAAGAAACAAATGTATAACATGTGGTCAAACAAATAAAACAGTGGTGTTATAAGAATTATAAAGTAATGTTGAAAAAGTAAATGGAAATTGAAAGTTTTGATTTCATAAAATCAAAATTTTTAGAACAACTTAGAATGTGTTTCCCTTTGAAATTTTTCTGGCATAAGAAAATTGTGACTTTTGGAAGAAATTCCAAATTTAAATCTATACTTAAACACAGTTTTAATAACTAAGTCAGTTGGATTCTCTATATGAGCCTATTTCACATTGTAATCTGCAAAACATTTCTCTGTTGCTGTGATACTAGATGAAAAATCTTTCTTTTTTTTTTTTTTTTCCTAAAAGAAACACAGTTAGCTGTTTCTAATAATTGTGACATGAGCAAGCACTCTCTTGAGCTGATGTCCTCTTTTTTACTATAACAGAAAAGAATTACTATGAGGATATATTTGTTTTGCCCAGGATATTATCAGAGAATTTTCTCAATGTATGAGTTATGTTTCCTCATTCTTTTGTGGCATTAGCATTTTCTCCCAACTTTCTTCATATTTCTTATTATATTACTGTTGAAGGAAAAATATAGTCAACAAATAGATAACTAAAAATCTAGAGAAAATGTGTATTGTGGCAAAACAAAAATGTAGACAAAAACTATGCTCATAACCTATGCTAAAAAAAAAATCAAGAAAACAGAAATGGGATTAGAATTAAGAATAAGGAGGTTAAAAACTGGATGACAGTCAAGCAGATGGATGTGAGAATCTGAGAAAGAAACAAAACTGAAGCAAAGGAAATAAGAATGGGAACAGAGTTAAGGCAAGAATAATTTTGGTCAGAATTTCAGCCAACTGGAATATTGAACAGCAACATCAACGGGAGGGGTTGATGTGTATGCCAAATACTGGGATTAATCACAGGTCTAGAGATATAAAAGATAAGGATTTCTTTGTAAATTTGACCTTTCAAGAAAAGAGAAAGCATGCAACTGTTTGAAACAAGCAGAAGAGCAACACCGGGGGGAAAAAAAAAATCTATAAACCACTTGTACTATTTTTATGATTATGGTAGCCAGGATTCCTTTTGATTCTTGAATATCTAAAATTTCAGGTACCAAGAGTTGACAGGTTATTATTCAATTTATAAATTAGTATTTTCCAATTAAAAGGAAAAAAATAAAAATCACTTAATCTCCAAAAAGTGATCAAACACACAAATATACATGTTTGGAAACTCAATTGTGTGTGTTAACTGGGTATTAAGAGTTAAAGAGGCTTTTAAAATTATTATTTTACAATTGAGTAATAACTAAATAATTTTAAAATATATTTACACTGACCTAATTTTCTTGGAAAAGCAATAATTTATCATCTTAATAGAACACTTCAGAATACCTATTAAATTTTCATAATTATGTGTGACAGTGATAGTCAGCCAATGACCTGGTGACTGGCTATTATAAAACCACATTACCACTATTAATATATAACTTTATGCTATTCCTTTTTCATTTAGAAACAGAAATGAGCAGTGAAGTTACAGCAGATTTATAGTCACAAAGAACGTTTACTAATTCTTCTTCTCTAACAAAATGTATGCAGATAATTTTGCAAAAATTATAAGTAATAGTATTCATTAACGAATCTTGAAGAAGAGACTTATGAAATAACACAGAAAAAGAAATGTTGTTTCATCCAACCTGCACAAGTAACTTTCTAGTCCTTTAAGGATGATGTGAAGAAGCCTTATAGAATATATAACATCACAAAGCTCACAGCTCATCAAGTTAGTCATGATTTGAATCGTTAGATTGAGGCCACACAGGTCAATGCCTAGGAGGAAGATGGAATCAGGTAGCTTCACAGATTGTTACTGGGCTTAATACTTTGGCAATGGGGCCATAATCCTCCTTTTCTTTGCATTACATCTCCCTTCACTACAATCTCTCTCTGAGCCTCAGGAGAAAAAAAACTCATCTTTGCTTGCTAACTAATCAGATTCTATCAATGCAATTGGGCCCTGCTCCCCATAAATAGTACCTCAGAAAACGTTCTTCCACTGTGTAGTGCTATTTCTGTGATTTGCTGTATGCAATCCCACGTTAGACTGTCTTGAGAGTGCTGCAATCAAATTGGTTTATGTGTTTGGTTAATTTTCTAAAATGTAAGTTCAACATGTTACCACAACAGATTGACCTAATATAGGTTTGAATAGAAAAATGAAATGTACTCCTGAGATGACAAAATCTTATTCCTCTACAGCTTCTGTGACATACACTTTTTTCATTATATTTATATGATTATATACGAGTTCATGGCAGGCTGTATATAACCCCCAAAATAGATTTTTTTTTTTTCTTTCAACATATGATGAATACATCTGGAAATTACACAAGAGACAGTAAATCTTAAGGGGGAAGACACTTTTCTAGAAAACAACTTAATTACATATCAAAACTAATTAAGACACACCTGTCAACATTTTGGGATTTTTATAAGAAATTTGCTGCAATGGATTTATTCCTCTGTGGCAGCCGTCTGTAATGGTACAACATTTCCCAACTGAAAAGTAAGGAATAAGTAGCTCAGGGAGTGATAAAATCATCTTATACACAAGAGATTACTTTTAGCTGATCATCCTGCAGATTCATTTGCTTACACTCTGGAAATGATCTGTTTGGTAGGGGCTTTTTTCCTGTTTTTTCTACCTTTTTTTTTAATTTTTTTTTTTAATTTTTTTTTTAATTTGTCAGCAGAAGTAAGATTTACATTTGGAGAAAGTTTTACTTAACTAATTTTTTTTTAAGTTTTTCAGGACCATGAACTGAGATCGTTATTTACAGTTGTTTCCTTCAAAGTACTTCTATCTCACCACAAAGAATCTTACACAATGACTAGGCATAAGTGGACCTGAGTGGAAGACCTTTTCAAAAAGCAATTAAATATTCAGCTAGATTCTCTCTTTTTATAGAATCATAGAATTATTTAGGTAGGAATAGAGATTCACTATCAAGTCCAACCATTAACATAACACTGTCAAACCCACCACTAAAACGTGTCCCTAAGTGCCATATCTTTTAAATACCTCAATGGATGGTGATTCAACCACTTTGCTGGGCAGCCTTCCCCGATGCTTGACAACCCCTTCTGAGAGAAAACTTTTCCTAATATACAATTTAAGCCTCCACTGATGCAACTTGAGGCTGTTTCCTCTTATCCTGTTGCTTGTTACCTGGTAGAAGAGACTGACACCCACCTCACAAAAACTTCCGTTCAAGTAGTTTAAAGGAGCTATGATGTCTTCCATGAGTGTCCTTTTCTCCCAGCTAAAGAACTCCAATTCCCGCAGCTGCTCCTCATAAGACCTGATTTCTAAGTCCTTCAGTAGCCCCACTGGTCTTCTTTGAACACCTTCCAGCACCTCAATATCTTTCTTGTAGTGAAGGGCCCAAACCAGAACATGTTATCTGAGGTGCAGCCTCACCAGTGCTGAGCACCAGAGAGCGATCAGTTCCCAAGTTCTGCTGGCCATGCTATTTCTGATACAATTTGATTTCTGATACCACTCACAAGTAGTATTAGCTCAGGTGCCATGAATGATGTGTGGCACAACTTATGGTTCACAACTTATTAGTCTTTAATAATTTTCTCTATTTTATGTTATTACAATCTTTTGGCTTTTCTGTGGGTCCTTGTAAAATTACATCACCTTTTCACTCAGTAGCCACATTGATTTAGGTGCTGTATTAAAGCGATACTGTTCCCATGACACAATATACATCCAAACTGTACAAGAGAATGGAAAAAGCCACACAGCTCTTCACCTTTGAAAGACAGTGACTTTCGAATTCTGCTCTTTGCTCCTTTCAGAGAAGATTCAGAAGATGCTTCTGGTTGGTTGAGATCTGTGTGATGAATTCAGTGGTCCTTGCTCCAGCTTCTTGACATACGCTGATGATGACAGAGGCCCCTGAAAGAAGGTCCCTTAAACCGTTCTCAAGTATTTTTGAAGGAGCAGAAACATTGGAATGTGCTCAAAAGTGTCAAGCCTGGAAAAAGTCTGATCTCTGGAATGTGATAAGTGAAACACTAGAGCTCAGTTCCATTCCATATAGGAAAAGGAAGAGCCATATCCTAGGAAAAACTTCCCAGTCTGCTTCTCCAGAATGGGCTCCCATAAATGCTACTGTTATATCTACCAGTCCATGCAGATTATTTTCATTTTATGAGAAGTGACTGTAGGTGTCTAGTCTTGAGCAATTCACTTCAGCCTCTAGACGAAGTAATGAATGGATTTTGGAGAGCTAAGTAGAGGTACTCAGTTTATTGTTTTGGGGAGATGTTTGATGTTATGCAACTCTAAAAACTCAATTCTGAACAATAACTGAAGGTAAGATTAACAATGGTGGAAGTAAGAAAAAGGAAAGAAAGCAAGAAAATTTTCAAGCATTTTATAAATCCTAGCAGCAAGGTAGAAAAAAAAAAGATATTTTGATGTAATAATGTATATGTAAAAATCCATGTAGAATGAAGTACAGAATCAGTCCTTTTTTTCTCATATTTTATTCACACACATATTCAATAGAAAATAAGCTAATTGTCATCTTAAAACCATTTCTGACATCACTGCTTGTCCTTGTGTGTTACAATACACAGGTTCTTAATTGAGTAGAACTGCCATTGAAAACAACAGGATTTCATTTCATTAAGGACTGCAAAATATGTCCCCATGTGTGCACTTCTTTGTTCATGGTTAGTCAGACAGTAAGTCATGCAAAAGCTCTTTTTAATTACATTTTCAGATGGTGATATAATTGGTTGGAACAATCAATATCTTGCTTGATTCCTGAAGGTGAGACTTTCCAGATGATTTCACTGTCATACTTACTCTGAAATATAAAACCTTGAGAATACTTTTCAGCAGATTATTACTATTTATCACTTGCATTCAAATAAATATAAAATAAACCACAAATTTACACATTATGGCTCTTCTGACTTTGTCAGAATTCTCAAAATATTTGAAATACATCATAATTGTTACTTTATTTTTAGTATTGTTAAAACAAACATATATGCTCCATTAGAAAACTAGATGTTGCTACCACAGAAAACAGTACCTAGTACCATGTAAAATACAGATACACGTGCAACAAAGAGGCAGACAATTTTCATGAATGCAAACTTGATATTGTGGTCACCAGCTCACCGATGAAAGAGAGCAGGACAATCTGTAGAAAGTGGCTAAGAAAGATCAAAAATCCATAGAGGCAGTGACATCCCCATGGAGAAATAGGCAAAAAAAAACCAAAAAACCAAAAAACTTTCAGCTTAATTTTTAAAACTATAGCAAAAAAATCTCTTGACTTCATCATCAGTTTCTCATCCTAATGGAACAACCTCAACATCTTGAATTTAACTAAGCATTTGGGTCAAAGGGGTAAATAATACACATTAAAATGTAATGTGTTTGACAGGCAGGAAGTTAAGAAAAGAAACAAAGGTATCAATGTTATTCATCCATTCTTTTGTTCCCAGTCTACTACACAACCTGAAAAATGATCCACTAGTTTAGTCCAGCTCATACTGGGGTATAATATATTTTATTTTAAGCTGTTTCCTATATCTGGACTGAAGTCTGGCTTCAGGTAAGTTGACTGATCTAAACCACTGTGATTTTAAGCTAGAAAAAGAAATTAGAAGTAGGGAGATACATTTGTATTCATTTTAACCCTTCGCCCTCTTACATCTCATACAAGCAAATTTCCTACTAAGATGAAAATTAAAATAGGTAACTGACACTCATGAACAGCCTCCATCTCTGCCATCAGCATATGTAGTACGTTGTATGAATGCAGCACACAAAGACTGGTATTAACACTTTTACATACCTTAGGCTCCTTTTTTAAATAAATTCAAGGCTTTTCAAAAAGAGCATATTTGAGGGGAAAGTGTTTGAAAATCTAATAAACAGCAGTTGCAGTAATTTCTGAGTAACAATTTTCTGCTGTGTAAATTATTTACTGTACTTAATGACTTGTGGGTTGTGTTAACAACAACCACATGCTCTAGTAGAACATCTTTTCTAAAGGACATTTGTAGACATAGAGTCATAAAATATATTTTACATAGAGTAATAAAGTACATTATAACTCCTCTGTCATGTAGATACTTAAGAAAAACCTCGTAAGAGTAGGATGTTAGATAAAATTATCTAATTGCCTTTGAAAACATTGTATTCATTGTTGATGCTACTTATTTCTCAGCATACAGCAGGATTTATGCAGCAGTGTGGTTTGAAAGCATAAATATATGGTCAAGGAATAAAATCTTTCCTACCTCTGATGCTTTTTTATCCTTAATAGTAATTGTTAAATCCTGGTAAAGCACATGAAAGTTTAAATCTTGGTATTGTTGTACTCAGTGAAGTAACATTCTCTGACCTCAGCAGATGCCATTTTTCCCCTTTAAATGAGAAGTACATTAATGTCCCTTTTTCTAGAATATTTAGCAGTCATTGGTGCTACTGCAGGGTGTTTCACCAAGGTTTTTCCTCAAGATTGAGGAAGATTCCTCATGGTGTTACTGGTTCTAACTCTAATGTTAATGTTGAAGGTAGTGAAGAGAGTCACTAAACTATATGATGCTAAAGCTGATTAAGAGAGGCAGGATCAGATCCAAGGTATGTATGGCACTTTTTGTTAGTTCCTCTCATCCCTTCTACATATTGATATGTAAAACTGTATGCTACAGTTTAATTGATTTTTGAAAGAAGTTCTAAAAGTGTGGTGTGTGAGCTATAAGTTATTTGATTCCACAGCCAAAAAACTTGGATCTGCAGAGGAAAATGAACAGCACAAGCATAAATTAAACTAAACCAAAGTCAGAAAATAATTTAAATCGGCTTCAATTACTGCAATTAGTAGATTTAAAGAGGAAACACAGATCCATTTCACATCTATGCAGTTCATCCAACATCATCTTCACAGTGAACATATTAAAATGCTGTTCAGAAAATGTTTGAATTTTACTGTTTCACAGTGAATAATTAATTAATTTGTAGGAAATATACAGCCAGGGTATAAAGGTGCTCATGTGATTATACAAGACACCGATCAGTGCTGTCGTTCTCTGAAGAAAAAGTTCATGTTAAACAAAAAATATGGTAGTATGGAATAGGATCTAGAACAGAAATGTCTGACCAGTAAATTGAGCTTCCTCTGTCAGAGCTCAGGAAAGGAACAGGACTGAAATTGCAGTCGATAAGCAACTCTCAGTACCACTGGGCTAAATTAGGACATACTACCTTGGTCTCAGTGCAGCATTGACTGAAATTTAGCAGGAGGTCCCCTGGGGTGTTGATACAATGAACCTGAGTCTGCTTGTAACACACCATCCAGTACTACCACATAATAATCACCCACAAGAAGCACAGAGTAGGTCTTCAGCCTTCAGTAGATTGCCCTAAACTAATGTTAAATTCCTGTTCATGGCACATCCTCCTTATTCTACAAAATGTGGAGTGTACTCTTTCTAGCCAAGGTAAGAAGAAGCTCTCTGGGCTGAAGGGAGGGCAGTATTGCATTAGTCACATGTTGATCTCAAGGAAAGTTAAGTAGTCAGCTTTATCTCACCTAACTTTAAGCTCCAAAAGTTAAGGCCTAGCCTAACTTATAGCCTTACTGTAGCCAGTGGAGAAAAACAACCTGCAGAGGGTACTCATTCCAGGTACCTTAACATGTCTCATAAGATAGAATCATAGAATCCTTTAGGT
>NW_008627991.1:0-8170 GCF_000691845.1 Merops nubicus | reverse complement strand
CTGTATGAGGTTTAACAAGGCCAAGGGTCACTTGTATGAGGTTTAACACAACAAGCCCCTGCAATGCTCCAGGATGGGGGAAAAGTGGCTGGGAACCGCCTGCTTTTTTTAGGACCTGGGGGTGTTGGTGGACAGCCAGCTGAACATGAGCCAGCAGTGTGCCCAGGTGGCCAAGAAGGCCAGCAGCATCCTGGCCTGGATCAGAAATGGTGTGACCAGCAGGAGCAGGGAGGTGATCGTGCCCCTGGACTCGGCACTGGTGAGACCACACCTTGAGTACTGTGTTCAGTTTTGGGCACCACAGGATCAGAAGGACATGGAGGTGCTGGAGAGGGTCCAGAGAAGGGCAACGAGGCTGGTGAGAGGGCTGGAAAACATGCCTTATGGAGACCAGCTGAGGGAACTGTGCTTGTTTAGTCTGGAGACAAGGAGACTGAGAGGTGACCTTATTGCTCTCTACAACTACCTAAAAGGAGGTTATAGTGAGGCTGGTGTTGCTCTTTTCTCCCAAATTACTGATGATAGGATAAAAGGAAATGGCCTCAAGTTGTGCCAGGAAAGGTTTTGATTGGATATTAGGAAGAATTTCTTCACTGAGCGAGTGCTGAGGCACTGGAACGAGCTGCCCAGGGAGGTGGTGGAGTCACCATCCCTGGAGGTGTTTAAAAATGAGTGGATGCAGCACCTGAGGCTATGGTCTAGTGGATAGGGAAATGTTGGGAGAAAGCTCCCAGAGAGCAAGCAGAATCCTCCATATGCAGGTTGAAGTCTTTCAGTCATGACTTGTAAAGTTAAACACATAACTATGGGTTTATGACAAAACATGCTCTGTCTTGCTTGTGTTATTGCTAAAAGTAAGTCACCTCATAGATGAGGTGAACAAAGGACAGTATCATTCCTCCTCAGTACCTTTTTCTGACACTGATACACAGACTAATTTATATTTTTGCATTCAAATTTCACCTGTGAAAGAATCTCCTGACCAGAGGCTACTACACAATTTAACAAGCATGTACTACAGTATGTATAAGTAGGCAATTGAGCTGTCATTGAAATCACTAAAATACCAGTGGCTTCTGCACTGCTTAGCACCACCAGCCTCAGCACTTAAATTAACACTAAAATTATCATTCTGATTGATGCTGTCACTCCTATTGCTTGGCATAACCTCTTGCAGAGTAAGTCTCTTACCAGGTAAATGGCTGTAGATTATGTAAGAAAGGTCTAAATCCTGCAATGCATTCAAACACCATTGTTCCAAAGCTCCAGTAATCAACAGTAACCGAGTAGGATTTATTCTCAAAGAGTTCTGGAGCCTAAAAAGGATCACAAAAAGACACCTTGAAAGCAGTATTTCAGGTCATCTGTTTTCTTGCATTTCTGCAGACAAAACTGCACACAGACGTATCCCCCAGTTCCAGATCAGCACAGGGACCCCCAGTGGGTCAGGGCCTGAAGCACTCAGTCTGTGAGGTGATGGGAAGGACCTAGGCTTGTTGGGCCTGTTTCCAGCGAGGCTGAATAGGGGAGCAGGCTGAGAGCAGCCCCCAGCCATGGCACAGGAAGAGGTGGAGGGGATGGACAGGGCCAAATTCATCCTGTAAGCCACAGGTGATACAATGAGGGCACCGGCCCCAGACCATGGTCTAGGAGGTTTAGGTTGGACATGAGGAAACACTTCTTCCCCTGGAGAGGGAACACCCCTGGGACAGAATCCCAGGAAGGTGCAGGACCAGGGTATGGCTGGGCCAAGCCATGGCCACTCTGACCTAGTGCTGGTGACAGTCCTGCTGCAAGCAGGAGGCTGGACAAGGGACCTCTGTAGGTTCCTTCTGACACATGCTTCTGCGATTCTACAAAATGTGGCAATGCCATGTCACTTGTACACATGAAAAAAAGCAAGTCTTACCAAATATTGTAATGTTCCAACAAACGAAGTGCATAAACTTCCTTGATCCAGATCCTTTGCATATCCCAGGTCTATTATTTTGTGAACAATCTGTAGACAGTTTAAATAGTTCACCAGAAGAGCAAATTCAGAGGACAAAACCTGCCAAACTACTTGTTCTCTTTTATTTCTCTCAGGCAAGACAAAGCTGCTGACAACTTTCAGAACTGACAGTGGGAACACCACAAATGGAGGCCATCTGACTTACCTTCCCCCCTTCATCCTGAAGAACAATATTTTCAGGCTTTAAATCTCGGTGTATAATTCTGTTCTCATGCAAATACTGGATACCAGACCCTGAAAGACATATGCTTGGTTTAACAGAAAATAAACTCACATTGATTAAAGATACATCTGATGAAAATCTAATATCCCTGACTTGGGTGGGACATGTTCATTCTAAAGCACCGTTAGGAGCTACTGACTTAAAAGATTAATCAGATTTCTGCTAGGGCTGAATGAGCTCTGCACACAGGGAGGTTGCTATAGAGTTCAGACCCAGCAGCACAACTGCAAGTCACATCTCTCGCCTGTAAGGCAAGAGAGGAGGCAGCTGAATTCTTCTCAAACCAATTCCTAGGCAGCCTCTAGTTGATGCTGCATGGAGCAGCTCACAAAGGTGCCACCACCAATGCCCAAACTTAGGGGCTCAAGGCTTTCCCTCGGCTAGTGACTGGTATGCTCAAAGTAGCATCACTTCTATCACTCACACTGCTAAAAATGAAATTCCATGACTGCTTTAAGCCAATTGACGCGGAGGCTGTCCCCAGAAGGAACACAGGTTCCCAATTTCTTCCTTCCAGGCACAGTTTCCACAGCAGCACAAGCATTTACAGCACTGTGTGATCAGCTTGATTCTGGGACCAACAGAGCTGGAAACTACTAAGCAAAAAATAACCAGGTTTCAGCCAGACTGGTTTCCAGAACCTGCTCCTCACCTAGGTATAGGAGTGGCTGCACCAGAGGAGGGACTGGGAGCATGCACCCAAGGAAAGGCAAAGAGCAGGACTTTGCTTTGTGGCAACAGTTCACACTTCAGCTGCCTTGAGGGGACTGTGGTGCCACCAACAAAAAAGAAACAACAGAAATCCTGCCTGGGGAAAAGGGGAACATTCACTACTACTCTACCCAAATAATAACACCAGCCTCAAAGTAAAAGATATCAAGCCTCTGCCACAGGACATAACCACAGACAAAACAGCAAAAAGCAACCTTTCAAAATTTGGTGGTTTTTTTTTTCTGTTTAAGTCATGACTTCTCAAGCTTGGAGATGTGCAAGTAGAAATAAAAGGTCCCATGAAAGGGACAAGGCAGCTACTACATTTCCTCATCTTCATCATGAGGTATTTTACATTTTCCCATGCAAAACATACTCTTGCTGCACATTGTGTAAAGCCTCCTTCTAACCAGCTGTGATGTAGCACTACAGGTGAGGGGTTGAACTACTGGAAAGCAGCTCTGCAGAGAAGGATCTTGGAGTCCTAGCAGACAAGTTCACCACAAGCCAGCAGTGTGCTCTTATAGCCAAGGCCAATGGCATCCTCGGGTGCACGAAGAGTGCGGCCAGTAAGTTGAGGGAGGTTCTCCTCTCCCTCTACCCTGCCTTAGTGAGGCCACATCTGGAGTATTGTGTCGAGTTCTGGACTCCTCAGCTCAAAGGAGACAAGGAACTACTGGAGGGAGTCCAGCAGAGGCTACAAGGATGATTAAGAAACTGGAACACCTCTGCGATGAGGAGAGGCTAGGAGACCTGGGGCTGGTTGTCTAGCTTGGAGAAGAGAAGGCTGAGAGGGGATCTGATCAATACCTGAAAGGCAAGTGCCAAGAGGATGGGGCCAGTCTCTTATCAGTGATGCCAAGTAACAGGACAAGGGACAAGATGCCAAGTTCCATTACACACAATAAAGAAAACCCAGACAAACCCCAACTACGTACCGATATCGCTAAGCAGATAAAGTATTTGACTTTCCTTAAGTCCGCAGCAGTTTTCCGGTTTGTTCAGCAACTACAGTAGAGAAAAAAGATGTTCAGACCCACTGTGCAACACTTAACAGTCAAGAACAACATTCTCCATCCTCTGCTGACACAACACTGGAAACAGCACAGCTCAAAGCTAACTCTAGTTGAACAAGGTAATTTACTTTGTGAAATAAAAACATGAAGGAAAAAGAAAACAGCTCTGACAAAATGAAATTTCATTGCCAAAGATGGGGTTGAAAAGAAGATTTGGACTGCCAGAATAATACCACAAAAGCATGAAAACCATCAGAAAGTAAAGGTGCAAGAGATGCAGTCAGGGCTGTACGGCTGCTGGCAATGGAAATCCTCAGGCTCCAGAATCTGCTTGTTCTTCATCTGCTGAAGTTTGGCTTGATGGGATTTGGGAACATCTGAAGCAGAACTGCTGCTTGGAGTAACACCTTCCCCGCAAGGAAGGTAAACCGAGTGACAAAAAGCAAAAGGAACAGGCATGCATCTAAGCTCTGGGTGTTCAGATGTGGGTCACTGATACAAAGATGAGAAGGGAAACCAACAGGTTAACTCCTGCTTCAGTGAAAACCACAGAAGAGAAGATCACTGCACACACAGCTCCCCAACAGCCCAGCTGTGCCAGACTGATGCTTTAATCTGAACAAGGTGGCCAGGGACTCAGTTTTCTCTGCGTGCCACAAACAAGCAATACCCCACACTCCAGAAAAGCCACCCAGGTATCAGCCACCACTGCAAGAGCCTGCCAAACACTCTGCAGTGGGGAGTCAGCCCCCACTCCCATAATGCTGCCTGAGCCCTGTACTGTTCAAGGCACAGTACCAGGCACCTGCCCCACGTCAGGCACCCCAAAACCAGCAAAGACCATGTTCTCCAGTGTAGAAGCACCACAGAAAACCCCTTTGTAATTACTGACCTAACGATCCATCAGTAAGTAGCTTCAGCAGTTTCCCTGCATACACCCTGAGCCTATCAACACGTAATCCGATTTTTATTACATGGAATGCTTTTCTTGATGACAAGAGGTACGCCTCTGCTCTGCACTGCAGCTACTCCTCCCATGATCTAGCCTCACATTTGTGCCTTCCTCCCACACTTCATGCCCAAAACAGTAGTCAAAGCTTTATGGGGAAGAAGCCAAACTTCAACATCTCTCTCCTTAAGTTCTGGGTAGATGCACTGATCAACAAAGGACGAGAGGGACAAAGCCAAAAATCAAAGCTCAGAGCCCACAACACCCTGATAGATCACAAGCATGAAGATTTGCATGACCCACAGAAGTAGATGCCTTTCCAAGCTTTATGGAAGACTTCAGATGTGCAGTGAGAAATTAATAGTGGTGCAAAACACAAATGATGCCAAGCGAATGCAAGAGAAAGATTTAGAGAAGAGCAGGATCAGAAAAACACATGCATCTCTTTTTTCTTTTAAGAAACAAAGCATTATAAACGATCAAATGAAGTGAAGCATGTTACTGCCTAAATTGTTCCAGGATCTATGCAACATCTAAGGATTAATGAGAAATTAAATTATCGAATACTGCATTACAAGTAGCTCTAACATAACCCCAAGTTTCTTTGCCAGAGTCTCCAATTTACCTTCACATAGCCTCAAAACTTTTACTGCAAAAATACAACACGCAAGCGTCAGCGAGAACACGGTCAGCTGCACATGTTTGCAACATCCAAATGCTGTTTCCATGTAACACCCACTCCTTTCATTGACAATGTTCTCTCTTAAAATCGTCCCTACTGTTTTAAACAACTCAAAAACACAAGGCTCAGTAAATTATCAAGACAGTAGCTGCTATTGCTGATATACAGTTCTTGCATTCAACGTCTGCTCACGCTCCTCCAGTGCTATTTAACACCAGGAACAAAATCAACAGAAAAATGAGCTTCCAGATCATTTAGAGGAGGTAATTTCTAAGAAAATCTTCATCAACAGGGATTTGCGTCTTCACGTCTCTACAAACGGCAGCTTCCTGAAGCCAGCTGCAATGGAAACAGAAAATAAACTCTACTGGGCCACGCAGCTGCTGCCTGGGGAACTTCTGAAAGGTTCCTGTACTCTTGGGTGTAGCTGCTTTGCAGAAGGGCAGTTCCCCGTTCAGCAGGAAAACAGGAAAGTCTCTGAAGTCCTGGAGGCCCCAGTCCAATACTGAAAGTTCCCTGTGCTGAGCGCAATACAACACTGGATACACGTGAATCAAAGCCACACCAAATTTCAGGCAACACACTGCAGCGTAACTAAACATGCTGCGTGTGAGTAGCTGGGCCACAGGAAGTTGCATTAAGGCTAAAGCAGTTCCATGAGAGGACACGCTGCTCCAGGGTAAGGGAGTATCTGCCCTTGCACTGCTCTTTGTCCTCTGGTTTCAAAAACACGAGCTTCATTTCCCACACATTTTTTTTTCCACTTTAATTTCCCCATGCCTGTACCTAAAAAGAAAAGCGCCACAGAACAGAAATGTCTTCAGAGACACCCACAGTTACAGAAACAGCATTAATGCCAGATATTTTGCTACTTATTGCAAAGCAAACATTACCTTCCGAAGATCACCCCCCGAGCAATATTCCATTGCCAGAAGAGGAACGTCGTTAACCAGGAAGTTCATCTCCTCAGGAACTTCACAGGCTTTTACTACATTGGGATGGTTCAACCTGGGCACATGGAAAGCTGGATGAAAACTGATTCCTCTTTTGTGAGACCAAGACAACCGACTGTCAACTAACCCCATTTATGTTTCAGGTACAATTTCTGTTCCCCACACGCATCCTTGCTGAGAAGTACACTCTTGAACGCATACCTACCAGTATCCAAACGCATAAAATCCATACCTCAGGAATACGCAAACCAGTGATGACCAGAAACGACACCTCAAAGTCAAGGTACAGGACTTTGATGATGGGGATCCAGGCTCAGGTAGTGGACTCCTGCACATGCCTGGCAAAGCTCTTACATACGTGTCTGTTTCTGTATGTGAGGAAGTTTCCCCCTGGCCCAAGGGTTTCACAGGAATCCATTAACACACGTAACTGTACTAGGGAGGTAGAACCAGGCAAGTGAAATCCACATACGTGAGGGAAGGACTAATTTCTGCAACTGACTTCAAACAGCCGCTGCCTGTTCTTCTCTAACATATATTACTCTCGGGAATAAATGACACATCCAGAAAGAAGTGAAAACAAATTATTTCTGTGTCTTCTGTGCCTCTGGAAGTCACCACAAGAGCAGCTGTAACTGCACAGCTCAGTGCTTTTTATTCAGAAAACAAATATGGTGCAAATGCTAACAGAAACAGTGACCACCAAGCCCTGACTTACAACTGAGGATGTCTACAAGTGGTTTCCTCCAAAGTTAGTGCATACAGTGTGCAGGTAACAAGGTGGCAGAGCAGGAGCTCAGTGAAGTTATATGCAGGCCTTCATGAGGACAACTCAAAACAAAACTGAGCAGCATCCCTGCTCCCACCAGTGGTACAGAGCATTTAATGCTCCTGAATCTCTCTTGAAAAAGAGAAGGAGTTGTCAGGACGAGGGATCAACTGTATGAGACCCAGAAACCTAGAGCTACTGCTCACAGGCATGAGGCCAAACTGGGCCAGCTCTTGTTCAGACGCACCTCAGAGTGACATGTCAGAGAATGGGACAGTGGGCAGCATACAGAATGTAGTTTCTCACAAGAAAGTATTAGGAGACATTTTTCTCTACAAGTGGAAGCGTGACAGAAAAAAAGCAACTCCTAGATCCCCAGCTGCTAGATCAAAGACGAACACACTGGGATGGAATATATGGGAACACGTGGGTGTTCTCATGTCACCACATTAAAACCCAACTCATCCCGTGGTGTGAGTCTGGAGGAATTTAGAACAGGCAAACAGCCCAGAAACAGGAGAGTGCAGGCGGTTTGGACGCCACTAGGTCCCAAGCCAAGGCGCGAGCTAGTACACGGGAGCAGAAGTGCCTGGCCACCTCGGGACGACAGATGAACCAGCACAAAGCCACCAGGTGACAAGCAGCCCCTGAGCGGGCCGGCGCAGAGCCCGGGGCTGCCCGTCCCCTCACCCCGGGCTGATTCACGGCTGCCCAGTCCGCACTCACTTCTTCATGATGTCAATCTCGTGGCACCACCGGTCCTTGTTCTTGACGCTGAGCTCCAGCCGGCAGGACTTGATGGCCACCCGGGCACCCGAGTCCTGCAGGACACAGCGCCGTCAGCCGCCCCGGCCCT
>NW_008627990.1:12920-23232 GCF_000691845.1 Merops nubicus | reverse complement strand
CCCCGCAGCCGGGTCCGCAGCCTGTCCTGCCGGGCCGGCCTCACTGCCGCCCCTTTCGAGACATCAGCGGTAAGAAATCGTGTGGCCTCACGATGAAATCTCAAATCGTTAATTCTCCTTTATGTCCTTGAATTGTTGACTGGTATTTTCACGGACGACTCCTGGTTCTACTCTTCTCCCTCTCTCCTCTTACTAGAGCGATCATGTTTGAAATTAAGAAGATTTGCTGCATTGGTGCTGGTTATGTCGGTGGGCCAACATGTAGTGTTATTGCACAGATGTGTCCCAGTATCAAAGTTACCGTTGTGGATGTCAATGAGGCCAGAATCAATGCCTGGAATTCAGATACTCTCCCAATCTACGAGGTAAACTTGTCTCACTGTTGTCTCTTCTTCCAGCCAGCGCTGCATTTCTTTCACCACCACCACATGGCACTTTCCTGTGGCCCACTTCTGGAGCATGATAAGTATAGCAGAGTGATGTCCTTTGCAGAGACTGTTCTGGAGCAGCTACCTGTCACTACTGGTCATTAAATCATATTTTTGGAATAACTTAATATATTTGGTGCGGGCAGGTATTCCAGGACTACATATGAAGGGCATAGGAAGGAAAAAAGTAATGGTGTGTGTATATAGTGAATCGTGTTAAAAATGGGGACCAAATTTAATTGTAATCGTACTCTTACTCAGTTGTAGTTAGTGTCTGCTGTGTTAGAGCACAACATGAATGTGTCATACTGAGTGGTAAGCTTTACTGCTTGTACTGAATACTGCCAAAATCCAGTCTGTGCTGCTCATCTTAACCATGTGGTGGGATGGGGACAGTCATATTCCCGATTCACTTGTACCGCAAACCTCCAGTCTGGCCTGGGAAGGTTAGGCCAGATAAAATTTTTTTTTTTTAAAAATGTGTCATGCTTTCACCCCTTCACTACAGAATTGCTTTAACTTAAAGATATAGAAAGCGTTTTTCTATTTTGCTTCTCCTAGCACTTGTTATTTTTCATTCTTTTTCACCCTTGAAGAATAGATCTTTTCTTTCCTTCACTCTTTCATGAGACAGTTTTTACAGGTTTGAGTTCTTAGTGGGAGTGAAAACTTATCTTCACTTGACTTGCAAAGACAAGGCATGTTGCCTGGTACTAATAGTTATTCTTTTGGTGTAAGAAGCCTCTTGAATCTGTGCTGTAACACTAATGCAGTTTTTTTTATCTTAAAACCAAACCTGTATGTGGTGACTCTTTAAGTGAATATAAATAGACCTCCATTGTCATAAGTTTTCAAAGGAAAATGTGTACAATGAGTGCTCAGATTAGCAAGTGAGACATAAAGATCATGAAAGCAAGTACCTTGTTTTCTATGAACACTTAGACTGAATGAGTTAGTGTGCTGGTTTGGGCTGGGGTGGAGTTAGTTTTCTTCACAGTAGGTAGTATAGGGGTATGTTTTGGATTTGTGCTGGAAATAATGTTGGCAACACAGATGTTTTAGCTGTTGCTGAGCAGTGCTTACACAGAGTCAAGGCCTTTTCTGCTCCTCACCTCACCCTGCCAGCGAGCAGGCTAGGGGTGCACAAGAAGCTGGGAGGGGACAGAGCTGGGACAGCTGACCCCAGCTGACCGAAGGGGTGTCCCATACTGTGTGACTTCATGGCCAGCATACAAAGCTGTAGGAAGAAGGAAGTGGGGGCGTTCAGGGGGGTGGTGTTGGCATTCCCCAGCAATGGTTTCGTGTGATGGAGCCTAGCTTTCCTGGAGGTGGCTGAACACCTGCCTGCCAGCAGTGAGTGTCTTGTCTTGCTTTGCCTGTGTGCGTGGCTTTTACTTTACCTATTGAACTGTCTTTATCTCAACCCAGGAGTTTTCTCACTTGTACCCCTTCTGATTCTCTCCCTCATGGAATGAGGCACCAGTGAGAGAGTGGCTGCAAGGTGCTTATTTGCCAGCTGGGGTTAAACTACAACATAGAGCTAGTCTTGGCATGTTCTTTTTTTTTTTTTTTTAAAACCAAACAAAAGCCAACAAAAAAACCTCACATCTGTTTCCTGGAATGGTGTCCTTTGCTTACAAAGAATGTATGAAAACTGCCAAGAATTAGTTCAGACAGTTGTGAAATCGAGTCATTGCACAGTGAGGCTTTTTGTATTTTTTTTCAACTTTTTTTTTCTTTTTCATGTCAAAAACTGTCTAGTGGGCTGTCTTTCTGTTTACATCCCAATAGGATGATGGTTGGAACACTTGATGTGTTGTTACACATTATTCTGTCTGTGCTAACCTTTGTTTTACTTGTAAGTAGGCATTTTGTATAAAGTAAGACAAAAAAATGCGTAAGTAATGTCTTGCATAAGAAAGCTTCTGCTTTACTTTCCTCTTCCTCCCTTCAGTAAACCTTTGCCTTTCGTGGCACTTAAATATCTCATGTCATGATAGGCGTGTCTTCAGTTAGGAATTTGTTTGCCAGGTTATAGTGTATAGATTTATTTTTCAAACAAAAAGTAAAGACTTCTTTTACATATGACAGCTCTGTTGTGGCTAAATAATTTTGTAGACCATCCTAATACAGAGGATTGTTCATGCACACATTGTCTACTGCTCCTCTTGTTTGAGTGGAGGTGTTAAGGGAAGGGGAAGTGTTACAGCACAGTGTGTCTCTGGAAAGAATCTCATCAGACTGTGTCTGGGATTCTTCCATGCAGTAGGTGTGGTGCTGTAAGTGGTCCAAAGATGGATGGTTGTCAAAAGGAGTGGTCTTTATCTGCTGTTTGACTCTGCCTTTCTTTCAGTGCATCTGGGCTTCCTGATTTGGTGGAAGACTTATTTGTGGTTTGTTTTTTTTTTTTTTCTTCCTCTTGTGCTGAACCTGTTTCTGATCTGATGTTGGGGAGATCATGGAACGTGTAGCTGGGGGAAAAGGAGAGTTGTGACTGTTTTGTCTGCAGCTTAGGGAGTATTGTAAGACTACTTATATCTACTTAACATCACTATACAGGTATTTCTTTACTTGTTGCTCATGGAAATAGAATAGAGCATGGGAATAACTGGAGCCTAACATCTGGTTCTGCAAATAACAGTTCAGTGTGGCTGAAAGTTCCAAGACAATATTTTGGGTGTTTTGAATAAGAAAATGCTTTAATTTTTTTTCATTGTGTAAATCTACAGAAGCTTTACTTAAATTACATCTGTCAGACAGAAAGTGTGCCACACTGACAGGGGAAAAAATTCTTTATGTATCTGAAATATGCTGTTTGTTTGGGTATACAGTTTACAGTTGTTCTATCTGCATTAATCTTAACTACTATTTTTTTTTCAGCCAGGGTTAAAAGAAGTAGTAGAATCCTGTCGAGGAAGAAACCTCTTCTTTTCCACCAGTATTGATGATGCCATTAGAGAAGCTGATCTTGTATTTATTTCTGTAAGTGTAGGGGGAGAAGGTGGTTGTGTGTGTTTGTCTTCTCTTGTTTTTTATCAAATCATGATGTTGTTCTTATGTTAGGAAGAGGCCTTTGTTCTTTTGTTTAGGCTCAGTTAACAATGTCATGTCACTGTGTCACAGTTTTTTCCATGTCTTTCTATGTACTGTGGGAACAGTATTTAATTATTTCTTATAGCTCATAGAACATCTGACGAATGAACAGGCTGTAAATCAAAATGGTGATCTTGATGTTTAGCTTGGTTAGATGTATGGGGTCTTGGAGCAGCATATAGTGCAGATCTGTCGTTGGGGTGTACTATAGAAATCTGTGGGACTTCAACAATACTGATACAGTTCCTAGGTAGGGATGTGAAGTCATATACTGATTGAGTTACAAAGATTACTTATTTCTAGAAGCTTTTAAAAAATGTGTTAATGGAAGAGGGGCTGGCTTTAATATTTCTAAGCTGTTGACACCACTAGGAAGAGGATCCCATCAAACAGTGTGACCTTTTGTAATTTAGAAGGCTGTTCTTAATCCAGAATCTGAAATAACTGTTTGTTATTCATCTTGGTAGGCCCCTGTTGAGGTTTTTTGTTACTTAAGTCCTCTTTTCTTGAGAGCTCCTCTTTGTTAGGGCACCACGGTACAGAGCTTGCTTTCTGACAGTATTTTCCTCTGTTCATTAAATCCAAAACGAATGCTATTTTAGCTGGATGACTGCCACTAATATAGTCCATACATTGCCACCTGTCCTTGGCTGTGGTGTTTTACATGTTGCCATCTCTTCTTTCAGCTTGTAATGAAAAGGACCCTCTGTCTTAGTTTAAATGCCATGTTTTCCCTTGCGTTGCCTTTTCTGTGCACTTCAGCATAGCAATTTCCAGCAGCTCCACTCTTCAGTTTCACTGCAAAGTGGGTTTAAACTGAAATTGCTTTGCTAGCTGCAAGATTCTTATGTGAATTTTTGCACTCCTGATGTGGGACAGGAAACAAAAGGTGGCTGGCTGTAGTCATGAAGAAATGACTGCAGCTTCCAGAGTAAGGACTAAGTTTCACCAAAGCCTGCAGAGTTGCTGTGAATTGCTGTTGTTTAAATTCTATTTGAATAGAGGCCAGTGAGCTGTCTTTAGAAGACAAAATGGGTAACTGAGAAAGCTAATAGCTGTTCATTTGATATGGGAGATAGAATAATTCCAGGGTAGAAGCAAGCTGAACTCTGGGAGGGAAAAAGTCTGCCATTTTTAACAATTTCACCATGTCAGTACCTCTTAAGAGACTTGTAACATTTCTTCCCCCTCTGCATCTTTGTAATTAGGTTAACACTCCAACAAAGACCTATGGGATGGGGAAAGGCCGAGCGGCTGATCTGAAGTACATCGAGGCTTGCGCCAGGCGGATTGTACAAAATTCCAATGGCTATAAAATTGTCACTGAGAAGAGCACAGTTCCGGTTCGTGCTGCAGAGAGCATTCGTCGGATATTTGATGCCAATACTAAGCCTAACTTGGATTTGCAGGTAAGCGCAATCTGAGTGGGGTATTTAAAGGCTGGTTGTTGCTTTTGTCTTTTATCTGTTGTTTATTTCTGCCCTGTAGGTGCTATCTAACCCAGAGTTCCTTGCAGAGGGAACAGCCATCAAGGACCTGAAGAACCCAGACAGAGTCCTTATTGGTGGAGATGATTCTCCCGAGGGACAGAAAGCCGTCCGTGCTCTCTGTGCTGTTTATGAGCACTGGGTGCCCAAAGAAAAAATCCTCACAACCAATACCTGGTCATCAGAACTTTCTAAACTGGTTAGTGTTACTTGCTGCTGTTTTCTGCAAAGAGCAAAGGGTATAAGCGGGATGAAGCTCAGAAGCAGTTCACTGACAGCAAGTGATGCAGTTGGGAGTTACAGATGAGGTTGGGAGGACCCCATATGTATGGCCAGGGATATTAATCTTTCCCAGTTACCTCAGCTGAGCATTATAATAGATGATATCACTTTCCAAGAAATCTTTTCTTTTATTGCTGTGCTATTTATTACTAAATCTTCGGTGCTGCCAAAATGGATTACCATCATAAAACAGCCCAAAGGCTGCAAGTTAAGCTTCACATTCTTTTGCTTAGGTTCTATTGACTGGCACTTACGTATTAACTAGTTTGTTACCATTTTGTATCTCAACAGAGCGACATAGATACTAAAGTAATCCTTCCAGTTCCTGTTCTCTGTGGGCATCTTGGTTTCTGGCAAAATCAAGCTCTTTACTCTGTTTCTATTTACAGGCAGCTAATGCTTTCCTTGCCCAAAGAATCAGCAGCATTAACTCAATCAGTGCTCTGTGTGAAGCTACAGGAGCAGATGTTGAAGAAGTAGCAAGAGCCATTGGAACAGACCAAAGAATTGGAAATAAGTTCCTCAAAGCTAGTGTTGGTCAGTGAAAAATCCTTTTTTTTTTTTTCCTCTTTTGGGCTTTAGTAGTGCAATAGGCCTACCAGTAGTGTTTTGAAGTGATCTGATGCTCTAAGATCTACAGCATGTGTGAAAACATTGCTGTAGAGTACTAGCATGAATCAATTTTTTTTCTGGTCAAATGTCTAGGACTGAGGTTGTTCTAGACCCTGGCAATCTGAAACCTAAGAGTTCAGAGTACATGGTTTGTCCTGCATGGGACACTGGGAAGAAAAGCTGCAGTGTTGCTTTCCTGAAGCATCACTGGTGATAGTGTTCTGCAAGATGTCTTAGCAACTAACTGCTGCAGTTTTGGGAGTTGTTACCAGTCACCTGAGGAGAGGGATGCCTCTAGGTCAGAATGTGATGGCAACATCTAATCTGTAGGATGAGTTCAGTCGTTTAGATTTACAAGGGAGTAAGATGTAGTAAAGTGGTGATGAGTACACTAAGCTTTCAAACTGATGGAACAAGACTGAAGCTTCTGTGTGGCTGCAGTCTTCATTGTAGAAAGAGGAGGAGTGGCTTTAAAATGGCTTTATTAAATACAACCTCTCCTAGAGTTGATTCACAAGAGTGAAAAGGACATAGTAAATATATTACCAAATTCCTATTAGATTATTATCATTCCTTCTCCCATGTGTTGTTTCTGAGACTGAGCAAAGTTCTGGGGGTCAAGGATCCCTCTATTAATTGTCTCAGTTCTCCCTTAGTCAGCTGTGGTGATCTTTGGTTCTTGGCAGTGATTAGATAGCCATTTGGAGATGTGGGAGGAAAGAATCTAATCTTGAAAAGAGCACATAAGTGTTCTGAGAAATATTAATCTGAATCTCTAGGAGAGGGAGAGGAAACCCAGGAGCTTGTCCCCCTGACTGTAATAATAAAAAAAACCTGGGGGCTATCATAACATGTTTCCCTGAGACTGGGTTAAAACTTCCATTGACTTCAATGAGACCTGAAGCAGATTTTAAGGCACCAGTGTAGAAGCTGAATTTTGAGAGATTCTTAAGGTTTTCATTTGCTAGCAGTGTAATGCTGGGGAAAATTATGATGTTGATTATGTCAGTGATTGCTCAACCTACTTGATTTGAAAGATTGGGTTAGAATAGTACCTTAATCACCAGTAAAATAACAATTTTCTCTTTCAGGGTTTGGTGGTAGCTGTTTTCAGAAGGATGTCTTGAATTTAGTGTACCTCTGTGAGGCACTGAACTTACCTGAAGTAGCCCGCTACTGGCAACAGGTACAAGTTCTTCACCAATGTTTTTTTGAGGGGGTGTGTTTCTTTAGGATTCAGTTTTCAGGCACTGAACTCTTAAGCATTGTCCACATAATCTGTTTCAGCTTTAAGAAGCAGATACCTTAATGTTGATCATCTTTACATGTTAAGGCCCTCAGCCTAACGCTGGCATTTGATACTCGTGGGTGCTTAGGCTTTTTTTGGGTGAATTAAGTTGTCTGGATCAAATGGATTGGCAAGTTGTCTAGAAATAGCAGTAAATATGTGAAGTACAAGCATGTCTAGACTCTGGTCTCCCTCTTCCACTTGGTTATCTCTGTCCACTTTGAATTCAGAGCTTATGATCTTTTCCTCAGGGCTTACTTTTACAGTTCCTTTTCTGAACGAACTCAGCAGAACTTGTTCTTTTAGATAAACATGTTTGCTGCTGTCCCCTGATTAATCTTAGGAGAGGCTGGAGAGATGTGGGTGCTCTCAGACCTAGCACCAGTGCAGCAGTATCAGGATGCTCAGTCTGTACCAGCAAGTATTTCTCTATTAACCATGGAAAATACCTGGCCCCTCTTCCCAGTCCTGGCTGAGGAAGCATCTTCCACATATGTGGTGTGGTCAAAAGAACAGTTTTGGTTTATTGTCCTGAATTAGGCTGTGATGATCAAGTAGAAGACTGCTCAGCAGATGACCCCAGAATATGAAGCACATGATTTGACTATATTATTAACAGCTTCCCTTTCTTTAATCTTCCCTTTGTCTACCCTCTTTTCCCCTTGCATTTTTCCATCCCAGTCTGCTGCCAAATAACCTGCCCATAATTTTTTTCATCACTGGTCAGCTGAGCCACATCTATAATGAAGTCAAATATTTCTTATACCATTTCCAAGGTCATCATGGCCACGTGAGGCTGTTGATGGGGTTACTTCAAGGGTCTATTTCCCCAAAGGTCCCTAATACTTCCTTCCAGCTGTTGGGAACTTGGCTAGATCTCACGCATAATTTCCTTCCTAGCTGCCTGTAAAACTCAGCCATCTCTCACAGTACTACCTGTGACTTCAGTCAGCTTCTTATGTTATCTGTGATGTAAAGTGGCTTTCTACATCCTGTACAGATAGTTTAAACTCTGGCCAGGGGGTCATCAGTAGCCTAGTTACTTGTTTGCAGCTGTAACTTATTTATATTAATTGCTTGAGACAAGGAGGACATGAAGTTTGTCTGCCTCTGATGAGGTTCAGATTTACATCTTCCTTAAAATATACTTCATTAGGATAGTCTAATCCATGGTGGAGATGCTTGCAGTCCTATCAGTGTAGAAGACTGAGGTACTGCACAAACCTTGTGCAAGCATCTAGAAGGGGCTTGGTTCAGTACAGGACTTGGACACATTGACCAAGAAAAGGAAAGAGAAGGAGCCCTAGGTTCTGATATGTGCTTCAAGAACAACTGCTTTTGCTCTGTGTAAAATGTAAGCAGACAATCCCTGGAGCAGCAGGAACTAACCATGTTACCTCACTGACAGTCTGAATAGGGAAAAATAGTGTCTTGAAAGACAAATTGATTTGTCTCTGTCCTTTGAGATCACAAGGGTCCTTCTCAAAATGCACCCTACCTGGTATCTTGGTAACCCAAAGACACAGGAGCTCTTTACAGCTTACTCTGTGGAGGTGTTTTTTTTTCAACTTAAAAAAAGCCTAAAGGGTTGTATTGTTAATGTAAACAAATAGCTTAAAGTGCTCTTAATGCTTTTTATGCTCTTACTCTGTTTTAAGAGCAGTTCTTTGTGGTCTTTCTGTATGGCTTATTAAGCTCTGGAGAAATCACATAGTAAGAACAGCTGCTGCAGAGTTGGGATCAGGTAAGTTGCTACGCTCATGTAGGTGCAACCCCTTACCTGCAACTACTGTTTCCTCAGCACTGTCACCTTGCAGAGGTCTCTCTGCTCCGGCCCACACTGGTCAGGTCATGTGATGCACATGTGTGCCCTGTATAAGCAACTGTGTGAACCCCTTCTCTGTGGCCTGAGCACTGCACTGTCAGCAGCTCAGCCCAGTGCATGCACGTGGGAGACCTCAGACCAGTCTGAGGGCAGGGTGCAAATTCTGCAGGATATGCTGATCAGAGCAGCCCCAGAATCTTCACTTTTATTCTCTTTGGCCTTCACAGAGGACAGGGCTTTCTAATACTGAAATCTTAATTCCTTGAAAACATACTTAGAGAGAAATGTGTCCCTCTTGCCCTGTCAACTGTTACCTTTTTTTCTCCATCACCACTCTGTTGAATTGCATAAATCTCACTGCTTGCTTTTATTTTCCTGAAATCTGATTCACCAATATCCTTCTGCTGTATAGGTTGTTCCGTAGGCTGCTGCTTTTAATTCTTGATTTGGGCTGAAAGTCTCAAAACCCAGAGGGAAGTGTTTCTTTCCACTCCATGTTCAACACTGACTAGGTGGAGGAACCAACTCCTCCTGTTCTAGTAGTGATCCAGTGCCCTCTGTGTTAAGGCCTGGAGATCAAAGTATGAAGCAGGCTGGAGGAGAGTACAGGAACAATCAGTGAGAACCCACTTTCTTGTAATACCAAAAGTGAGGCACTTCAATATCTGGTTTAACCACACTAGTTTTGTGTGTTGAAAGCTGTTAGTGTGGATTAAAAAGGCTAAAAATGGTCTCACGGCTGTTGCATACAGCAGGTAAGGAAGTGTAGGTCTGGCAATGGGGTGTTCATGTGACACCAAGTTCTCCAGCACTGAAATTGCTTTCCATATTCCTGCCTAGAATACAGTCAGTTGTAGCTTTTTTAAAAAAAAAAAAAGGCAATCTGAAAAAACCCTAGCCTTTGAACTACACAGGGTATGATAATGTGTATATCTGTCTACGGCCATTGATTAAAACAGGATTTGTCTCAGAATTTGATAAATTAACTGAATTTGGATTACTTATGATGCTGAGTGACAATAGCAGCTTTCTCTTAAGCCTCTATTAGACTTGTATCTGGGTAGGCTAGCTTGAGTGTTAATAGAATCTGCTTATAATTTTAAACGGCTCCTGTCTGTACCACCCTGTTTTACATAATTTCAGGTAATAGACATGAATGATTACCAGAGAAGAAGATTTGCTTCCCGCATTATTGACAGCTTGTTCAATACTGTCACTGATAAGAAGATAGCCATTTTAGGGTTTGCATTCAAAAAGGATACTGGGGACACAAGGTAAGAAAGCTAATTCAGCTCCC
>NW_008627990.1:0-12889 GCF_000691845.1 Merops nubicus | reverse complement strand
TACACTTGTCACCAGCTATGCAGCTAAACCCCCCAGCTGAATTGTATTGATAACAATAGATTGGATATGGGTCCCTCAACTTCTTGTGTCTGAATTGATTTGCAACAAGGACTAGTTTTTCTTAAGTGGGCAAGACAGTTGATTGTTGGCCTGGGCAATATAGCTGAATCCTTCAAAAGCTAGAGCAGATAACTGTAGTCCTTGTTAACCTGCATAAGCAAAGACAGAGCTTGAGAGAGTCCTTCTGTTCTCCACAGAAAAGAATGCAAACATCTTTGCAACTGGTTCTCAGCGACTATGTGAAGCCAAAGCTTCAGCTTTGTTTCCCCAAGGTGGTTAATTCTGTTTTCCTGTAAAGCTCAAATTTGATCCCCACCAACTGCAATTGGAGAGTTGTATGATTATAAGCTTGATGCATTGTTAATTATGGTCAGTTGGAGTCCTGTGTCTTAGTTTCTCTTGCATAATTCAGCAAGAGAGATGTAAAGTTGGGGTTTTTTTATTACTTTCCTTGTTGTCCCTCAAGGTTTCAAATTTGCTCCTGGCATGGATTACCACTAAGATATTTAACATAAACCTGGCATAAAAGCTCTGGCATTGTGTATCATGACGCTTGAATACTTTCATTACTTGTAACATGCCACCTGGTTCTCTAACTGGTTGATTCACTTCCCTAGAGAGTCATCCAGTATCTACATTAGCAAGTATTTAATGGATGAAGGAGCGAAGCTCCATATCTATGATCCTAAAGTACCTCATGAACAAATCCTCTTGGATCTCTCGCATCCAGGTGTCTCGGAAGATAACCAAGGTAAGATGGCTCCTGTAAAGCTTGTTTCCCTGTTCTCTCCCCATCTTATTCTCAAAACATACAAGGTCTGTTTTAAATACTATAAACACACTTTCACATTTTTATCATGGTGATGATATGCTGTTAGTTACACTTATTAGAAGATGGTCATAGCTGAGGGGATTACTGTAACTCTTCTCTCTCCCCATATCTTTTATAGATAAAATGCTAATTCTGTACTGGTTTCTATTTTTCTGTTTTATAAATATTAATTTGAATACATGCAAATAGTTTTCTCTCTGCATAATTAAAAGGAAGAGAAAGAAGGTCCAGAAGTAGGAATGACTGGTGGTGGTCCGTCAGCTCCTTTGTGTCCTGAGTATTATCTTGCCTTAATTCTTGTTTGCATATCTAAAGTAAAAATAAATAAATCTGGAATTCACTGTAGAGTATTCTCCCTTTCCCAGATAACACTTCCAAATTAATGTGTTCCTTTAAATTCAAGAAGACTTCAATCTTCTGACTAGAAATTTCTTGGAGAGAAGCAGGAAGTATTTGGTATTTTCTTTTCTTATTGGGGAGGGAGAGAATGGAGATGATGGATGGATGGATGAGGAGGAGGACAGATCAGGCTTCTAGAGGTGAAGAAGAGGAAGGAAACTGAGCTGTGATGAAGAGTGAAGGCTGTACACTTGATATACCCTTGAAACAGAAGGGGAAGGGAGGGTTGGCTCCAGGCAGCCACTGAGGCAGCCAGAGGATGAAGGCAGCTCTTCGTGAGCTGTGTATCTTCTCTAGTGTGATCTGAGTGTAAAATGGGAACTGTGATGTGCTGCTATTGGACAGGCAGGGACCTTTGTGAAAGATGACATTTCAGCACTCCATAGTAACTTCTAATTCTAGACATGCTCTTCACTGTTTAAATCAAATTTAAATGCTTCACTTCAAACCTGAGTTCTCTGACTGTGTTCAGATGCCAGGTACAAGCTACTTTCATTTAAATACATGAAATCAAAGTGAGAAATGTCTTGATAGAAAACATCTTTGGATGAGTGACTCAAAACTCATGGTTTGTGTAGGACAAGGAAGGAGATTCATTTGCCAGGAGTGCACCAGATGGATACTAAAGATGTGCGCAGAGGAGAAAAAAAAAATTTCCTTCTGTTACAGTGTCTCGGTTGGTCACTATCAGTGAAGATCCCTATGAAGCCTGTGATGGAGCTCATGCCCTTGTAATTTGCACTGAATGGGACATGTTTAAGGTAAATATTGTCTACAATTTAAAGAACAACAGAGGGAGTGTTATGCTATTTATTTATTCTGTCTGCTTTAATTCCCCTTTGCAGGAGTTGGATTATGAACGCATTCATAAGAAGATGCTGAAGCCTGCATTTATCTTTGATGGTAGGAGAGTTCTAGATGATCTTCACAATGAGCTACAGGTCATTGGCTTCCAGGTAATTAGCTGGATGATGCTACTTCTTACATTTCTTTCCTTCTATATGTGGTCCTTATTTAGATAAAATGTGGGTTAGGCCTCCTTTGTGAATGCCCAGAAACATTTTATGATATTTGCACTGATAGTCCTATTGTAAATGAGGCACAAGAAAGTTCAAACTAACAAGATGCAGCTTTAAGTAGGCAAAGCAGGCACCTGTGGAACACTGTTTTTTAAAAAAAAAAGCCAAACCCAAACTCTTTGCAACTCCAATCCCAAAAATTGTCACTGGGGCACACTGTGCTTTGTAGCTTGTATTATTCCTAGCATCCACGAAATGTCCTGGGTTTAATCTGTAGGTTCCTCATAGGCTGACATGACTACGTTATCTTGCCACACTTGCATATTAAATATGTTTTCTTTTTCAGATTGAAACAATTGGGAAGAAGGTGTCAGCCAAACGAATTCCTTTTGCTTCTTCATGTGAAATTCCTAAATTCAGTCTGCAGGACCCACCTCTCAAAAAGCCCAGAGTATAATGTTTAACAGTAATTGAGAGAATTCTGTGGACCTTCTTAGTGATAATAACTGTAAGCCTCTGCTTTTTTTAAGGAAAGTATTTTTCATAAATGTAACCAATTTTACACTAGAAATGGTACCTGGTACATGTGAATTCAAATCTCTATTTTTATAGCAATTTTTTTTTTTTTGGTTACTGAAGATGGTACATACCTGTTTTTAATAATGAATCATCTTTTACGTGGAAAAATTACCTTCAAACTGCAGATTTCTGCTTCCAGAAATGTTCCTAAATTGCACTTTCAATGTTTTGAGTGATAAGAAAGCAAAAGAAATAGAATATCTTTTTGATTTAGTCCAGTTAATGGACAGTGATCAGGAACTTTGGTGTCACAGATTTTTCTTTTGGTGTAATTCTTGTGCCCAGTTAGTTAAATTCTTGCTCTAACTGGCATTGAAATCAAAAGATAAGTTCTAAGTAGATTGGATAGGGTTTGGGTTGAGCCTTAAAATAGAGCTGAGTGCAACAATAATGCCCCAGTCCTGGCTGGGATGGGTTGGCACTGATGTGCTCTAAACAGCATTTGGGGAGGCCAGGTCATTCTGCAGGCATCTATCATGCAATTAACAGTCATAAACTGATCAACTGGTACATCTTAACTTCTGATTATTTGGTTGTCTTGCCTACATTCCATGTGCAGCCACATAAATTATTGATCTAATCAGATTCCTGGGGCAAATTTTTCCTAAGTTACAACAACGCAATCCCCCTTCAGCAGAGGAGAATTCTGCTTGTTTGAACATTGCGTTTAAGCAGAATTACCTTTATTTGGTGTCAGTCCAAGTGGAAAGCAAATGTTGCCTTCAAAACGTCCTTCCTTTCTGCTTGCATACTTCACCTGAAAGCAGCTTTCTTACTGAATCTGCAAAAGTTATACTCTGCTGTTAAGAAATGACAAAAAATAAAAATTCAGCCCCATGAGTTAGTCAGCTTCCTACCGCATTGAATTAGCAGGAATTGGTACTTCCTATTTTATCTTGATATTTTTGCCTTTACTATTACTTTATTTCTACTTGTTTTTATTATTTTCAATTGGCCAGTGCTATTAAAGTCCTTGAGATGACAGAGTTTGAGTTTGGCTTATTCTGGGAGGTTGTGAAATGGAGAGGGAGAGGATAGAGAATGAGGACCACAAACAGGTTTCAGATGAGGAGGTGTAGATGTCTTAACTGAGTATTAGTAGCATTGGTATGTTAGAGAATTATCCTGTAACTAGTCATGTAATACCATCTGAATTTACTCAGGGAAATTCCTTCAAGTATGCTGTATCAACAGTTAGAGCAGAAGATCAGTGTCTTCTTGGTGATGACTGCTATTGTAACTGTTTACCCACAGAAATGTAGATACAATTGAAGCTTCAGGACAGGTACTTGAAGATTTAAGGAACAGGAACAGTTTGGCTAGACAATGCCAGACAGCATTATCTGGCCAAAATAGCTGTATCCTTGAACCAGATGCTTTTGGAGTCTGCATGTTAATGGCTTCCACATGGGGGGCTTATTATGTAGAACTTCAGACAAATGTGTCTCAGGCTTTTTGTCCTGTAATAAGATTCTTCTGTGTGGAGCATATCAGAAGCCACTCAAAGTGAGTGGGGAATTATGTGGGCTTAAAATCAAACTGTCCTCTTTCATTGATGCCATCTCCTCTTCCTGGTTCACTAGCACTGCCTTAACACAACACTCAACGCAGGGACAGCCCTGTGAGACAGCGGTGGTACTTGTGAGCACTGTTCCAGCTGGTAGATTGCCATGTCTTGGGAGCTGGGCATCCTCTCGGCTACCTCTGTCCCCAGAGGGGGTACTGACAAGTTGTGCTCGACGGATCTCTCGTCCCGAGCTATGTCCAGGGTGGCACAGCACTGCTTTGGGGCCCGTCGTAATGGGGAGGGTGACCAGAGGCTTCAGAAAAATCGGGGTGCTTTGCAGAAGCTTGCAGACGGCTGTAATAGCGCCTTGGTATGGGACCTGTCCTCATCAACCTGAAGAAGATGGGTGGACGGTTAAACTCTTGTGTGAAGTGTTGTTCCTGCTAGCAATGTGCAAGATGGATCAGCATCCCTGAGGCTTGCAGTGGCTTTCCACACACCATCCCAAGGAGATGGAGCAACTAGGGGCTATCCCTTCTATTCTTACCCCATTTCTCCTGCAGACTTAGTCAAAGCCTGGATCATGACTTGTGGCTTAATCACAGATAAAGAACAGGCAAGTTCACTTTAGTAGGATCATGCTAAGTTCCCTTTCCTAAGAAAGGGGAAATGGCAGATTGTTTCTGAAGAGCAACAAGGGATAAAACTGTTGTTGGCATTTCCCTTGCTTTCTTGGAGAATCAGCCTTGGTTTCTTGGTGGCTGCATTCTTTAGTGGGACACTGGGATGAATGCAGGCTGAACAGCTGGTGGAGCACCCCTTTGGGATACTGCAATACTGACCTGGTATGCAAGAGAACCTCACTACAGGCCCAAGCAAAGAGCTCTGCAAGCTTTTGCAGCCCTGTGAATCAGCCCTCATCTTCAGAGTACAGTTGCCAGGGAAATAAGAACTGGTTTTTTTTTCTGAAGGCTTGAGTGGTGTATGTAGGAGATGAGTTTTAATGTTATTGAGTCTGTCTGTGGGATCTTACAACATGTAATTCTTGATGAGAATTGTGTAATGTGAGTAATGGATTCCTGTGCTCTGAAATTTTTTTTTTAATGGGGTTCTTAATAAAATGCAATCCTCCTGTAACACAGCTGCAGCAATGCAAATACAACAGCTGGAGCAAATCCAGTTGTAATACAAGCCTATGAATAGTATGATACAGACAGCATAAATTAAGTCCTACCCAGGATATTGCACAGACAAACTATAAATGCCAGAAAAAATGTACTGTTCTTCTTCTGTGTGCATGTTCAACCCTTCATGCAGCTAAAACTGGTCTGGTACCAGGCATATTGTAGCCAAGAATATAGCAACTGAATTGAACAAACACATTTTTGACTAAGACTAGTTAGTATAGGAACAGTTGGTGGAGAGATTTTGTCCAATGTTTACATTTCTATCACTTGAGGTTCCTCTGTCAATCTGGAATTTTATAGTAGTGCTATAATCGTGCTTAACAGCTAAACTTTGAAATTTAATTGTAAAACAATGCAGGACAAGGGGTTATCTGATGAGTTTAGGAATACTGGAGTCAGTTTTCATTACTTGTTTTTTTTTCTATTCCAAGCTGAGAATTTCTGTTGCAAGTTGAACATCTGCAACAAGTGTTGTGGTAATGAAGCATAAATACTTGACATTTTTTTTTAAGTTAAATATTATATCCAATATTAATTGGATCAAGTAGGAAACAAAACAAAACTATTCTTAAATGAACCCTCTTTCTTGATTTAAGCTAAAGACTTTGAAGTCACTGGAGGATGTAGCAGTTCTCAAGCCAGCTGCATAACACTTAATTATGCTTCACATAGTGCAATGATGCTAAGAAAACCTGTTCATTCTTTTAAAGTGTCTGTGTCAACCTGAAATCGTAATTCCAAAACTCAGTTTGATGTTTTCCTGATTGCAATGAAGGTTAATGATGTTCCTTAACGTTTCTGGCTGCTTTGCAAAAGAAACTGACAGAATGAAGTGATTGACATACAAAAAGAAAATGTCACTAAAAATGAAACTTCATTACAAGACTGAGATAGTCACAAAACCTGCGCTGAATTTATAACCAGGAGCTCTGTGACAGTTTGATGTATTAACATTAAATAAAAATTAGTTGATTGTTATGGAAAAAAAAATCACTTGTGAAAAACTGAATGGGCAAGAGATAAGGAAGGTGGTTGTAAAAGCATTTCTTAACTAGGAAAAGAACTTCAGGACTTGTCCTCAAACACTCTTAAAACCTAAACACCTCTTCAAGCTATGAAGTCAAAAAGTGACTGCTTTCCTCAGAAACCACAGCAAAACATGCACTCAGAAAACAGCTTCTGTAGCTTCTGGAACTTGGTACCAGCTAGCAGACACTTGTGTAAAAGCATGAGGTCATCTTCTGAACCACCCAGCAGCAATTCATAAGGTAGGTCTAACATGAAGTAACATTGGCCTGTGTTTCCAGAGCATTATTTCTCTCACTGTAAAAGAAGTCATGGGTGATTCCTGTGCAACATTCTCTTGTTCGTTTGGTAATAGCTGTATGGCTCAGAATTCCCTTTTCCAAGTTTCTAGTGTGGATACACTTCAAGAGCAGTAACTTGGCAAAAGCTAAAGTAATATTGTTATAACTGCTCTGTAGGAAAGTCAAACCCATTATTTCTAGCAGGACCTCTAATAAAGGCTGGCAGCTATTGAACATGTGGGTACCCTGGAGATAAGGTTGCACCCCTCCCTCCCTGCCTGCCGCTGTGGAGTGAGCTCTGAATTTCCTTACCAGAGCTGAGAACCTCCCACTGCTCTGGTGTTCAGTGTACTTCAGCTGAAGCAGGCCATTTGGGGCTCAAAGTGTACCTTGTCTTTCCAAGGCTAGTGGTCAGATTTTTTTTTTTAATTACAAAAAAAAAAAAATGCCTTGCCTTTCGTCCTTTACAAAGTACAGCTATTAAGACTTACATTTTTCAAGGCTCAAGTTTCTCCTCCATTACACTGTTAAATTAGTACATTCCTTTTAGCTTAAGGCTGTTTGCCTTCATAATGCTTTAATATTGCTATACTTAATTTTGGCAAGTATCAATTGTGCATCAGTGGCCCCAGTGGTATAATCATCTGATTTTTGCTGTTTGTGACAGGAGAAACTTGATACTATCTATTGACTTGCTAATTAGCTGTCTTCCTTCTAACATCTTGATGAGCTGGGAGTGGGTAGAAGGCCCACTCTCCTTCATATAGTCTACAGCAGTTCAGAAGATGTAGTATAACCAGCCATGGTTATAACCATGCCATGGGATTACCCATCTGATGAGAGTCTGGGACCAGAGACCAAATTCCTGGCATGGGTCCCAAAAACTTCATGAAGATACAGCGGAAGCCAATTCAAAAATGGTATCTAATGACCACAGCAGAAAACTGAGAATTATTAGGGGGATGCACTTTCAACAACCCTGACTTCTTCAAGAAAGGACTTTACAGCTGCTAGTATACTGTAAGCCATGGTTTCATTTCTGCTTGAGCTTAGTACAATGTGTAATAGATTTCATGTTTCACCCCTGAGGGTGAGGGGTGGCTGAGGGAACTGGGATTTAGTGTGGAGGAGACCTTATTGCACTCCTAAACTACCTGAGAGGTGGTTATAGTGAGGTGGGTGTTGGTCCCTTCTCCCAAGTAACTAGTGATAGAAAAAAGGGCTTAAGTTGTGGAAGTGGAGGTTTAGATTAGGTATTAGGAAGAATTTCCTCACTGAGAGTGGTAAAGCATTGGAACAGGCTCCCCCAGGGAGGTGTTCAAACAAATGTGTGGATGGGGTACTTAGGGGCATGGTTTAGTGGCCATGGTAGTGTTGGAAAAGACCTCTAAGACCATCAACCCAACCTTAATGATTCTGCAATGCAGTTCTCTGCATTCAGGTTTGTTAGCCAGACCAGTTAACAAGGGGGCAGATAACTAGAACAAACCTAACCACCACAGCCTTAGACTGGGTTTTTAACTTCCCTTTAATGATAAGACAATACCTGCAGATGCACAATAGCAGCAGTTCTGCACATCCAAGACGCACCTGTGCAATTTGATGGGGCCTGTTACAGTCATGTACCCAGACTAGGGGTGGCTCTACTTATGTCGTTAGGGCAACTGACTTCTCATGTGGTTTTAAATTATACAGTATCTACACATGGTTAAATGTCATGCCAGAGAGGGCTCTCGTTCTCTTCAACTCACTGCCCTGGCTTTACCAGGGCTCACACCTTGCAACACACTGGCACTGGAAAAGCATTAGCTGTCAGAACAGTACTGCTCATTTTCTTAAGGTGCAGGTAAGAGATACCATCTCTTGAAGGACTTTTACCCACACTTTTAACCCATGCTTTCTCTGGTGTGGTTCACTGTAGCCCTTATCTGGTCCTTTGTCATGTACTCGATCTTTCTTTAGAACTGCTGTGGTTCCCAGAGCCGCTGCAAGCTTATATCACATCATGGTAAGATACTCCAAAGTATCAGCACCTTTCAAATTACTGTTAGCATCTTCACAAGTAGTAACTGCAGCAGTACTGAGTAGTATCAGCCCTGTTGACTTAAATCTGTCCACAGTTGGTTTTTTTCCAGCTTGCACTTCTTTCACCTCAGTTTCATCATTCTTCCAAAATCAGTTCCATCTTCTGACTTTTTTGTTGAACACTGGAAGTACTATGTAGTTGTAGCCTTGCCAGGAGGAATGAAGTAAAATAATGAAGTGTTTTGGTGAGAGAAATTTGTTCTGGAAAGGTAGTAAGTTTGTTCATACATCCACCATCTGGTCTTCTGGAACTGAATATAATTATGCACTGATTTAAGGATCCTTAAAACTGGCAATCCTTAAAACTGGAAAATACATTCACTCTCCTTTTCAGATGGGTTTTGTCTTTCTTTTTTCTACTAAGTTCTTTAAGAAGAATTCACCTAATTTAAAGGGGAAAAAATGCACCACAATTATTTACTGGCAATTAATTTGCACAATTAAATAAAGCAAAACAATACACAGTCTAATTTCATGTGAGCATTCTATTCTACACTACAATTGTTCATACCAGTGTTTCAGTAACTCAATTCAAGGGCACTTTCAACACGTACAGCTGGGATGTAGAAAAACCAACCCCAACCATAACCCAACAACCCCCCTCCCCCATCCTGATTTTCCTCAGGCCTAGCTTTATAAAATAGCTCTGCTTCTTTGTGCTTTCCAGCAGGCAAAGGTGAATTGATTTAATTAAAAATTAATTCATATTTCTTAAAGTAAAAGCAACTTATAGTGAAACCTGCTCTAAATCTCATTTGAGCTGGCATTAAAATGGCCCCAGATGTGTTGAGTCTGTTCTCTCCTTAGGAAAAGTCAGGATCTTGGGCCTACCCAACAGTTCCCTTAATGCCAGCTGCTACTTACACCTAGTGCTTCGTCAGAAAAAGCACTGCCATAAGCCTGTCTAATTACTGCTGAGGCACTGTAAATAAATTCTGCTCAAAGCAATACAATTACATCACACACAGTAAAGGGCCCCATTAAACCCTGAGGTGGAATATAAAGGAAAACTTGGAAATTGGGTACCCTGTATCCTGCCTCACATAGTAAGTATAGTACAAACTAAGTTTGGCAAAAAACAGCTGAAGCAGCACAGCAATTGTACAAATACCAGCTGTACAAATAGCTTTGTTGCATATTACATCACCCTTTCAACTTCACATAATAAAAAGTTATGTGCTCAAGAATCTGATATCCTTTCAGTACTTTACCTGCTTTATAGGAGGAGCGCACTAAAGGCCCGCTAGCGGTGTAATGGAATCCAAGATCATTTCCGACTTTTTCCCAGTACTTGAATTTTTCAGGAGTTATGTACTCCTCAACCTGAGTGAAAAGAATTCCTTTTGATCAGGTCTTACGGCAACGGAAATGGCCATAACTAGCATACAGTGAATGAAACAGTTATAGCACAAGTTCAGCGTTTTACACTCCCAAACTCTCCGCAGCCAAGTCACAAAGTGGGCTTTCTCTCTGCCTTCTACCAGAGGAATGAATTATTTGCTTTTCATATTTAGTTCCAAAGTTTAGAATTTAATTTCTAGTTGTTGCTTTATAATTTTCTTCACTCCATTTTTGAACCGTCCTTTCAAGCAAACCATTCTTTTGGTCTCAATTGGTAAAAAAAACCAGCAGTCCTACAAATCTCTTCACTAATAATTATTTCAGCGAAACACAGTAACGGAGACTGAGGTGCTGGGCAGATGAGAAGAAGGGGAAAATGGCAAATTCCTCAGCTGAAGTGGCACCATTATGGGAGAGCCTATGAGACAGGGGAGCTGGCTTGAGCCATTACATCTGAGACCTACACTGAGACTCTTGTTTCCCAGAATCACACCCCAGCTCCAGCTGTCTCCCCACCTAACAGCAGAAATGGGAAGGCTGCAGAAGATGGGGGGGAGTAGATGGCTGAGGTGATTTTTAGTTAAGAGCCAAGAACAGACATCTGCAGTTCAGGTAAGGACGTGTATCCGGCCTCCCTTTAGAAAGAGGGAAGCCGACTGTGCAACACACAGATGATAAGGCTGCCTGTGAATCAAAGGCATTTTTACCTTCAGGTGCCGTTTTGTTGGTTGCATGTACTGTCCTAGGGTCAGACAATCTACATCTGCTTCCCGCAGTACTGCAAAAAAAGAATTCCCTGTTAGTGGCAGAAAGATCACAGGGGATTGCCAGCCATTAGGACACACTTCCCTTCAAAATCTGAACAAGGGTGACTGAAGGGGTTACATTCTGTTCTCCAGCAATGGGAACTTGCAGCCTCAATGAGCCATAGCCACGTGCCTCCTCCTGAGCCCCAGGCTGCTGCAGGAGCTAAGCTACCCAGCAGAAAGCTGGAGAGAACACCACACGTGGCTCACTGCAGAGGGCACAGGCTCTTGTCTTTTTGATCTTACTGCTTTTCTTGTCTCTTTAGGTCAGAGCCTTCATTTGACAAAAAATGGATGGGTGCACATACACTTGGTGCTTCTCCACCAATTTGAGATACTTCATGTGGACAGTTCTAAGGAGCTATAAATCAGAGCAAACTGCCCAACATCTTTTGCCAGCTTTACGCAGATGGAATGTATGTTAGTTTTGATGCCTGCAGAATCTCAGACTTTGCTAACATCTGAGTATATACCAGAACCAATATACAGCAAATGAATTCAGGTGGTCTACTCACAGAGGAAAATCCAGACACCTGATAATGAGCCAGCCTGGACAATTATGTTCACTGCAACTAGGCAGATATTCTGAACCAAAAGATGGCCGAGGAATCACTTTTTACATTAAAATGTCCACACATTTTCTATCTACTTGAGCTGGTTGCCGCTCGTCAAATAGGAAGAAAAGGCAGTGTTTTGACAACAGCATTATGCTCACTGTTATTCTGGAATCTCTTTAGGTCGATATGGTTCTGTAAAGAAACTGGTTCAGTATCAGCAGATTTACGTGTTCTTTAGCTTGTTCTCAAAGGACGGAAGCCAAACAAAATTACGGTAACTGAATGAATACGGTAGGAAAAAGTTTGTCTCCAAATATATCCATGAAAGCGGTCTGAAAACAAATAGCATCAAGTCTGAAATTTCATATTCTTGTGGCTAGCAAACACTAAGCAGGAAGAAGAGGAAAATCAAGAACTGTAATTTTATGGTCCAGATTGTGGGACAGCTGCAGAAAAACTAGGCTATATCACTGCATTCTAAATATGGGTGATTGTACAGAAAATAGAGTACCAGGTAGACTTTCTTTCACAGCACTGGAAAAAGGCCACAGAATTTATGATTTTCTTCTTTCCAGCACATTGCAGTCACTCATCACTGTGAAATTTTCTCCTCTTAAAAATATCTTTTGATGAAAACATAAAAACATGCTACAGCTCCAAGGATAATAACTTTTTAATACCTAAGTAAGCTAGAATAAATTCTTTTAAACAGTAAGGTTCTTCTATTTCTAAAAAGGAATGCTCAATAAGGCAACTATGGTGCAAGACTATTATCAAAGTACTGCAAACGTAAGAATGTTAATGTAGTCACACAAAGGTAATTTCCACTGAAATCAGCACAAGCTGGACCTGAAAGTCTATGAAGGCAAAATAATTAAGTTCAATCTTTTTCAAACAAACTCTTTTTTTTCCTATCAAATTTAGAAAACGTTTCCTGCACCAGCAAACCGACCTGCAGGCAGAGGCAAAGTTTCTCACACCTGTTTTGCAGCGCGGTGAGGCTCATCCCTGTGACTCGGCACAGGTTCCAACCCCAACTTACGTTTCATGGTGGCGTGCACTTGCTCGTCCGTCTCGCCCAGCCCCAGCATCATGGAGGTTTTAGAGACGACACCGGGCCGGACCTCCTTAGCGTGCTTCAGCACGCGCAGGGACTGCTCGAAGGAGGCTCGGGGATCGCGGACCTTCCTGTTCGGGGTTCAGCACGGGG
>NW_008627989.1:21915-27032 GCF_000691845.1 Merops nubicus | reverse complement strand
GGCAGTGGCTGCAGGATAGAGTTGTCCGGAGAGCACTGTAATTGATACTGGCTTACAATGACAACAACAGAAAAATACGTGCTGTAATTTGTTATCCCACTTTATACAGTTGTAACTGTTTACTTGGAAGAATATATGCTTTTCCAGTACAGGATACTAAAATAATTTCAGCAGCTTTTAGTATTTTTGTCTAGCTATGTTTATACTGGCCACTCGAGGAGAAATGAGGTTAGTGGTGCAGAAGTAGTATTGTAGAGTTATCTTATGCCTTGTAGGCTTCAGTTCCTGTGCTAGGTGTGTTGGAGTGTCCAGTGCCTGAAGGATATTTTTATTTCAGGCTCCTCAAGGGACAGAAGAAAAATAGTGCATTGCATGTATGTAGCACCTCTCATCTTGAAACAATGCCAAAGCACTTAAAAAAATGTGTCTACAGGCCTCAGCCCTTTCAGGAGCCTTTTTACTGGGCAGTTCCATCATGTGGATCCACTTACAGGCACGAGTTCAGTATATATTGAGTCTTTTCACCAACCCCTAAACCATCGTAGTGCTAACACAAAAATATACTATAAAATTAGGCAGAGAGATCAGTTCCATATTAAAGCAGAGTGAAAAGTGCTCCCTCCTGAATTGGCAGTGCCAATATCAGTAGGGTGGAAGTCATCTGCAGCACAAGTACTGACCCAGCCTGATGGGGCTTAACTTGTATCTGACAAAAACAACTGCATTTTATAGCTGTGTGCTATAAAAGATCAACAATTTGTAGTAGCTTATATTAAAAAAAAATAAAAGCATGGAAAACTCCTTCAAAAACACTAAAGACGATAGATTTTTTCAATGTTTTAAATGAGCCATGGTTCTTTCTCATCTTTAACACAGAGACCATAGTTTTTCTCATGACCTTTTCATTCATAAACCATCAAAATTTCACAGATGCCATATTGTTCTAAAAAATTGTACACAGAAACATATATTTGTGGGGTTTTGGCAGACAAATTATAATAATAGAAAAATGAAGCTCAGCTTTAATACAAATTTTAATTAAGAGTTTCCTTCATTTACAAACATTATTGGCATGATTAGATTGTTCTTTTTGAGGTTGAGATGTGTTTTAATATGCTAATTTTCCACCAGCTGGAGATAGTTTGGGTACAAGTTGTGTGTGCACCATAAGATGTCCATGTTAACCTATGCCTCCTTCAGCTCTACAGATTTGGGCAAATATATGAAATCTGTGCTGTCTGGAAGTATTACGTCTGTAGTAAAAATGTGGTGTTGGTGAAAGTGCTACAAAAATAAGAGCAGTAAATGCCCAGTAATTTTTACATCTGCCAAAGCAGAAGAAAGGATAAAAAGGTTCAATGCAGCTGCATTTTGGAGACTGAAAATTGGAAGTCCCCTAGAAACTCAATTCTAAACCTGATCTGAACATGGCATCATTAAAGGAAGATACAACATTTAAAACCTTACAATAAAATTGCCCACCAAAATGAGTTGTGAAGGTGTCAGGGAAGCCCATCAGGTCACCATGCTGTGAACCAGCTCAGTGATGGGACAGAAAATTGTCTCGGCTCCAGTCTCTATATGCTGTTATGATGCCATTATGTTCTAAGGCCAAGGGTTAGAAACAGAAAACAGTTTCATAATTTAATTGCAATGATTTCGAGACCTGTTTCAATCTTATTATGCTAAACTGCACAAGGCACAAAATGAGAAATTCTGTCTGGTTATGGGACAATGGCACAATGGATCAGAAGGATGGACTAACGTGTCTCTAGGAATTCTGGCAGTGTTGTGAAACAATGAAAACACTGCTTTTTATTGGCCACTTTTCAGTCAACTATAGCTTTAATCACTTGTATAGATAAAGCTAGTGCACTGGAAAACAGGAAATCGTATGGAGGGGAATGTGTCCTCCTAAGCAATGTGGGGCTGGTGTATCTGGAGGGGAGCTGTTGCTGTACTTTTGCACATGCATCTTGTTGACAGTGTCAGAAACTCTATCTTTCATGTCTGAAACCTATATTTTGTAACTATTTGTTTCATTTGTATTGAGTAGTGTAGTACAATTTACTATTTGCTAATTGAGAACAAAAGAGCTTTTACCCATCCCTAGCTGAATTTTTAGCAGTTAATACTCCAGTTTTAGGAGAAAGAAGCCTCACTTTCGCTCTCTGTTAATAGGCTATAGTACAATAATTTTGATGTTTTGTGTACTCCTGTTCCTTTGTAATTTCTATTTCTTTTGCATTACTAATACAATAAATACCCTGCAGCAGATTCATATTGGAGGTATTGTAGTTTGTAACTCTCAACAGTATAGAACTGTGCAGTATTATAATATGATGTTACAGCTAACAATACTCTCAAGTCAAGAGCGAGCTGTCCCAGTCACCATGTGAATATGAAACAAAGAAATCTGAGTTACAGTATCCTCTTCAAAGCCACTAAAACTGCAGTCAGTTATCATGTGTCTTATCCTTGTCCTGCTTACGTTTACCAGTAATGCTGAGAGAAAAAGCCCAACACAAGCACGTTTTACCTGGCTGGTTGAGAAGGACTTTCAGAGAGAGACATTTCCTTCTGGGTTGTATCTGTGGCTCTGTCGTTTGACAGCATCAGGCTGCCTTCACCATTTTGTGATAGCTTGGACAATCTGCCCTTCATACCTGACACCCGGGTCTCTGCTGAATGCCATTGCCTTCAGCCTGCTTCTGGGGGAATAAGAAGGTGGCAGTTGGTAGGAGAAGAATGCTGGAACTGGGATACCAGTGGCAAAGACTGTGGTGCAGAGCTGCTAATGGGATTGGGCGTAGTGGGCCCTTGTTTGCAGTTTCCAGGAGGTGAAGGCTTGGCTCACCAGAGAGGCTGGAAGGTTCTTTCAGGTCAGTGCTATGTGTGTCTGCTGAACAGATCAGGGAAGCTTGGACAGCCGCGGCACACGCTGAGCATATTTGTAACTAGAGAAAGCTTCACTGGGCCAAGCGTCTAGCACCATCAAATGTGCTGGTTTTGCAAAAATTTATCAGTAGATATAATTATAGCATCTATTTTACCATGACTAACTTTTGAAGAGCTCCTTAAGCTCTTTAGCAATCATTTGATAGTTCACGTTCACTGCAGCGTGATCAGAGGAAGCAGAGCTCAGTTCTGTAGCTCACTGTGTTTCCACTTAAGATGTAAGAGTCCATTTGACCATTTACAGCCTTACTTCATGTAACATTCAGTCTCTGCTCAAGCCTGGAAGGTTTTAAAATGTGTGTTTGTTCAAGTTTTGCTTTTCCTCTATGAGTCAGAGGTTTTATCCATTAAAAAACTGAAGCACGGGAACACTTGGTGTCGGGCCTCAGACTGCAAGCCAAACCACAAGGTACCACGTGTGTGCTTCTCCCTGATCATCTATCACACATTCAAACAGAAGAAATGGGCACCTCTTCCAGTCGTTCATCACCAGCACTGGGAGTTAAGTGGTCTGAACGCTGGCCTTGGAGCACAGACTTCATTTTGCAGTGTGGTGCTCTGCCTCAGCGCTGGAGGACACCGTGCTTCGGCAGGAGCTGGGGACCAGCACCGGCCACTGCGCAGCGGCAGGCTTTGCATCTCCCGGGGGAGAAGAGCCAGCACCTGGGGTTTAGAGGGGAGCTCTGGGATTAAATTTGGATTTAGCTGCCTAAATTCTGCTAAAATCCTGATTTAGAGGGTTTATTAAAATTTTTGTTAGTTTGTTTAGCCTTTCTCTTCAGTGAGCCACAGCAGAGATTTGTTTGTTTGTTTGTTTGTTTGTTTGTTTGTTTTAAGAGAATTTCATTTGGTAAATAAATTGTCTTAATTCTTCAGAAGTGGCTTTTGCTCACCACTAGACTATCTCCAGGTATTAAAGTTGGTTTCTCTGTCAGGGTCCTATCAAAGGCTCAGATAAGGATTTCCTCTCCTGCTGTGGTGTAGGAAAGGAAGAAGTGCCTTGCCGCCCAGTCTCCTTTGTGAAAGCACTTCAACTGCTGGCATAAATTGCTCATTCTAAATAGCAGGACTCCAGCGTTTCAGCCACAGCAGGGGTCTACATGAATGTCACTACAAAGCACACTTCATGCATGTGGGAAAGATGGGGCATAAGGGGAGGATCACCATTATGCCAGCACGGTCTGAGCACATTAAAAATACAATATAACAAATGTGGGATGAAACCATCAAAGGTATGCATGTTTTACAATCCAAATGAAAATATGCTGCAATATGTCTGGATACATCATGTGGTTATGAGTGACATATTTGGATTGTGGGATTTTCCCTATAATTAATAAGAATATTCTTAATCATACTGTCCAGGAAAGAAATTAATGCTTTGTAGATTTATTAATTTCTAAATATGAAGAAAAGGCTTTGAAGATTAAAAGAATAGTGCTTTGCACTTCTGTGACTCTTCCCGTTCAAAGATGGGAGGCTGCTCAGCAGACAGTGGTGCTTTCAGACTTGCATCACCTTTTTAAACTAAATGTTGTCTTTATTTTACTTATTTGGAAAATATGACACAGCCTAAGTCACACTGGGAAGTCAGTGACAGAATCAAACCAGAATAATGACAAATTGAGTGCACTAACCATTAGACTACCCTGCCTGCAAACACTGAAGGTATTACTAATATCTGCAGTAGCAATACCCTTATTTTTATAAGGTTCCCTAACAAGTTGGGTTCAATGCACTTCAGTGTATGTCATGACATGACCAGCTGCTAACTTGTTACATCCATAGGTGTAACATTATGATACAAACTGATGAGAAGCAAAATACACTACAGATACACAGGAATACAACCTCTTTTACCGCCACCTGGGCCATTACTGCTGATGGGAAGAGCATTTCTGAGGTATTATTACTCGGAGAGGCTGATGTGGAGAGGCACAGCAATGGATGCCATCACATGAGGAAATGATCTGTCCATTCTTCCAAATTGCTCCTTAAAAGTTTTCAGTTCTATCTCAGCTCTGCAAGATTATTTTTGGTGGTTTCAGCCTTAAATGTAGGCTGAAAGCTTCCAGTAGCAGAGCTCTTAAAGATCTGTGTTCAGGGGCAAGAATCCTACCTCCTGGTAGAGTTGCTTCTCTGGTTTCGGGGACAATAGC
>NW_008627989.1:0-21884 GCF_000691845.1 Merops nubicus | reverse complement strand
TTCAGCAGTTCACCAGCCAGGGCACAGAAGGGTCATCCCTACAGGCCTGTGTCATTCAGCGTGGGGAATTCCCTGCCAGCAGGAGGAGCTTTCCTGCACCCACTGAAACCTTGGGGAGCCCCAGGGATGTAGATATCAAGAAATGCTCTCACTGAGTATGAAAAAGGGATGATTCTGTGTGCCTGGCTCCACATAGACACTCCTCCTGTACATGGCTGAGATCATGTTTGGTTTTGTTTGGGTTTGTTTTTTAGTTTTTGTGTAATGATTATAAAGATGTTACGATGACAATAAATATTCCAGTGGTCAATTTTATGAGTACAATTTAAGTCATATTTTGTTAGAATTTGATATCTAATTTATACAAAGCCACAACAATATAAACCTGTGCCTTCTGAATTATAGTACAGAAGAAAAGACTAGAGAGAACTATAAATGTTGATTTTTTTTTTTGGATGGGACTTAAATAACAGCAGAGCAATTTGATAATTTAATGTGTAAACAAAATGGCTTTTTTTGACAAAGTGCTACTAAAATAATCATCCTGTTCAATTTTCAGACTGGGAATTTTAATTTGACTGTAGCAATTTAGAAGAATGTGTAAAACCCAGAAGCAGAAAACAGGTTATATGTTCAAAGGATATATGTCACCTACAGTGCATGAGAGAATCCTCTCTACTTTGCGAACAGGTACTCACAGCACCAGTGAACAGAGTGAGGTATCTCAGCACTACTTCTTACATTCTTCTGCCAGTAGAATAGTGGTTTAAATTTTTGTCTTATCAGACTTGGTATTCATAATTTCCCACCTTCCCATTTTTTCTTTCCAGGATCCAGCACAACTACAAGCATCTTGTGGGAACCAATGTATACTAGGAAAATTTACTGTTGGCCAGGTGAATAATAAAGCACACATAAAAGTGTATGTGTAAGATGAAGCATGACATGGTTTGATATATTCATGTTAGAATCGGGCTAACTGATCTTATTTATGTCAATTTCTAGATTTGCAATAAGAAATAAAAATGGTAATTTATGTTACAGAAAATTTGCTCAGATATGGAAAAACTAACTATAGCAAGTGTCTTGAATTGTAATTAGAAAAAAAACTATATTTCTTATAGTTATTTTATATGCTATGCCTGCTTTTTAGTTAGGGGTTTATAGGAAAAGCTAATTTGCATGACTAAACAAGTTGCAGAAAGATTAGAGGTAAAGGTTGCAACTGCTTAACTCCTGCCATCACTTATGCTCATCTACCACCTCAGCTAGCCTATCATCTTAATGAGTTAAGGGGAGAAAGAAGCAATATTCCATTTGTACAGTGTGTGTCATTTCTGTAGGTGACAGTAGAAAGTCCACTGGTTCAAACTCATTGAATTTCCTTGAGCTTCTCCTGAGTGAGTGGAGAAGCAATAGTGTGGAAGGCAGGATGACCTATGAGGGATACACAGGAAATTGAGCCCACTACATTCACAGATTCCTTTGATATCTGCCAGAGTCCAAGACCACCTACTTTGAGACCTTCATCCCTCCACTGTTTTGCTGCCTCAGCCCATTTCTACTTTCCCAGTACAAGATCCCAAGACACAACTTGGGGATGGAGGAAAACAGTTAAATCATCCACTAATCTAAACTTGGCTGGCTCGAGAAAAAGCAATAGGGAACAATTCTTCCCTACAGTTTTCAACATTACTTTACACTAACTTCCAGCATGGGCTGCAGCTTTTATTTTCGTGAGTAACTATAGGTTTGTTTTGCATTAAACTTTATTTACTTTTGAAGAGAATTTGGCTCGGAAGAGATTTTTTTGTTCTGGTCTGTTCAATCACCCAAGGCCCACATTGTGATCAAAGCAATTTTGTGTTCTATGTGTTCTTTTTGAAGTAATTTATTTCTACAGATCCATAGTAAGTGTATCCATAAATGTAAATAAATTCTGCATTTCACCTCCTTTTGACACATAAAACTTAAGAAATAAAATGCAACAAAGTAAGTGGTTGAACCAAAGAAGCTTTCACCGAATTGCCCAGGAGCATGAATAGACATCAGGTTTTAAACAGCAGGATTAGGTCCATACAGTAATAAAATATTTGGCTTTGGGGGGAAGAATGCTGGTTGTTCTTAAAACACCTCTGCCAGCCAGTGCAAGGTGTAGGATTACTAATCCTCCTCGGGGGAAGCCATGCGTGGCATTCTTCACTTTGGTGGTGGTATTCAAGAGAGTCCTGGATGGAGGAAAAAAAAGTAATAGGGGCAATAATGATGGTCTTTGAATAAAGCCCTGAGAAATAGCCCAGGCCCTGTTGCCTGGCTGCCAGCCATCCAAGCATGAAGAACAATTGTGCATTTGTTTCAGATACGAAGTCACCTAATTTCAAAAACGCTTCCTAATTCTTAAGTGTTTCACCACCTGACGTTTCTCTCTCAGGCTTTCAAAGAAGCAAAAGAAAACCAGAGCTGTGGATAAGGGAGAGGAGGGAAATGAAAAGGATTTTGTCACTAGTACAGTCATAATTCAAGAAAAAAAAAGGGCAAGAAGACAAATTCTTTTCAACTTTTTGATGTTTGATAGCCCCTCCTTCTCCTACCACTTTCCAACAGAATAAATGCTGGAATAAAGAATAGAATGAATCGCAAAAGAAAAATATGTATTGTGTGCCATAAATTATACAAGCAGATGCAGCCACAAATGGAAGAATTAAGAACATAAAACCCTTGCAGCATGCACTGGCTGACAAAGCGATGGAGGTTGCCAAGGGACACTGCGTGACCACCATGCAGTCCAACCTAGGATATTGCTCTACACACAGCCTGCAGCCCTGTCATGTTAAGGCTTCCTGCTTTTCCTTCATATTCTTCCTCTTAAACACCTCTTTTACCTATCAGTTTAATGAATATTTTGGCCACAATGAGCTTGTGGTACGTTTTGCAGATGTCTGAGAAATCTTGCAATGAAGAATTTTGCATCTTTTCCCCAACCTATCCCTTCAGAGAAATATTTCCACACGAAGATGAATGAGTCCCCCTAGACTAAGGGATGGGTAGAATAGGCCAAGGGCCAAATCTTCATCTGCTGTAACCTTGCAGAGCACTATCATCTCCAGCTGAGGTCTTGATATCATTACTTTTTATTTGTTAGAAAAAGTGCTATATAGCTTTATGGTGCTATATACAGAAATAATGACAAAGAACCTAGCTAGCTGCTTAATGTTCATCACAGACTTCATTCAACTAAACAGTTGTTTGGCAAAGTCAAAACTCTGGATCCAGATTTTTCAGATTTACACATCTCCTCATTCCTTCATGACATCTTTTATTTCAAGACATCAGCAGCTTTTTTCTTATGCAACAGGGAAACACAGCTTAACAATGTTGATGCAATTTAATGTCTTATGACCAAGTAAGAAAAAAAAAATACATTTCAAAGGAGTTGATGGCATTCATTTCATATCAGTAAGACATTTTAAAGAAAACCTGTATAAGACTATGTAAAAGGTCATTTTGCTAACTTCACTCTTTTAAATGTCATTTGGTAACCATCCAAGTATAAGGAGTAAATGATACTTTATGCTGGAAAAGAGTATATGTGTTCTCAAGATTTTCAGCTGTCATGCATATGAACTTGTGGAAAATGATGCAACTAGAGACCAGAAGCAGAACAAAATAACTGTTTACATTCAGCTCTGCCAAGCTCCAGAAAAAAAAAAAAAGTCCTTTTCTCTCTTGCTTGTGTCCTTCATGGGCTATATCTTGCTTGTAGTTATATCATCTCATATCCAAGCAATAAAACTAGGGTCCTGATAAGATTTAGTGTTTTATACATTTTCCATTCATTTGATAAAGAGTGTTTGCTTTGTCATTCATTCACCATTTCCTTCCATGTGAAATTAGGAAATGGAATCATAGAATGGTTTGTGTTGGAAGGGACCTTAAAGATCATCTAGTTCCAACCCCTCTGCTATGTCATATGAATACTAAACACCAGGGTGTTTCCATCCCTGAATGTTTTCCCTCAAACCTCCGAAACTCAAGTTATCCCAGTGTAACAGAAGGAGAGGAAACGGAGTAGTAAAGTCCCTGGCTTCATCACAAGCCCCTTCCTGACCTGGCCAGAAGAAAGTGCATGGATAGGGATTGAACACAAAGATATATTATACTTATTCAAGATAAGTATAGATGAACAGCAAAAGTATGTTGAAGTAAAATCAGAAAGACAGAAGCACAAAATAAGATACAAGCATAGAAGGTGATGTAAGAAGATGTCATAGAATCACAGAATGGTTTGGGTTGGAAGGGACCTTAGAGATTACCTAGGTCCAACCCGCTGCCATGGGCAGGGACATCTTCCACTAGATCTGGTTGCTCAAAGCCACATCAACATGGTCTTGAACACTTCCAGAGAGAGGGCACCCACAACATCTCTGCAACACTTTCCAGTGCCTCACTACTCTCACAGTAAAGAGTTTCTTTCTAATATCTAATCTACATCTACTCTCTTTCAGTTTGAGACTGTTACCTCTCATCTTATCACTACACTCCCTGAAAAAAAGAGACCCTCCTCATCTTTCCTGTAGGCACCATATGTTGTTTTGTAAATGCACCTGAAGAAGGTCAGAGGAGTGCTGGTCCGCTACTCAGGGGTGCAAGACAATTATTGACAAATGACACAGGGAGTGATTAATGACTTTTTTGTATCTGTCTTTATCAAAGCTGTATTTCAATAAATATGTTAAGCCAGTGCTGTTGCTGAGAAATGTAGTTACACCCTCCCTGCTCCACTCCATTCCCACCTCCTAGCTGTCTTCCTACATCTCACTGCCACCGCAATTTATAAGGATGTGCAGGGATCTGGATGGGAGAACTGATCCAGCTGAAAATTAACCTAGCAAATAGGTGGTTGTCACTAGGATCAATTAGCTCTGCAATTTGATTGGTCTCATGGCTGCACTGTGTTCAGATAGATAATTTTTTTTTTTTTTTTCAAATTAGCCAGACTTGTTTACTTCATCCTACAATGCTAAAGGGCAGACTGATCACAGGATGGGTGGTTCTTGTCTCTGGGTGACTAGATGTATAGGGTGTTAGAGGATCGGAAATAGGAAAGCATGGTTCCTATCTTTAAAATAGGGGGAAAAAGAAAGAGCTAGGAGATTATTAATATAGTCTAGCTAAATTCAGTTCTAGGGGTTTTAAAACAAACTATAAGTGCCTAGAAGATAGATGGGAAGTAGGTAGCATTCAGCTTTAGAATTCAGTCTGTCAAACCAGTTTAGTTCTTTCTATGACTGTATTGTCCTGTGGAAAGGGGAAGGGCAGGTGTTGTCACGTAACTCAACTTCAGTAAGGTTTTTTGCATACTCACGACACTTTCATAAGCAAATAATGGAATGCAGCTTTGCTGTCCCTGCTACACCTGTACTGCTGTACAACATTGTTCTAACAAGTGTAAGACTCTTCAGGTAATTATACTGAAAAAGTGACACAAAACAGAAGGGGGTGTGTAATATGATTCTCTACAGTTTTGTTCTTAGTCCCATTATAGTCCACATTTTTTTTTTAGCGACTGCAAAAGGGAACAGAAGACATACTTAGTAAATGTGCAGGTCACCACCTGGGAGCTCTCCAAGTATGCTAGTCAATAGGCAGATTAAAATTTTAAAAAAGGTCTCAGCAGCTTGAAGGAACTGTCTGTAAAGGCAAGATAAAATGTAGTAAGGACCAGTACAGGGACTACATTCAGACAGGAATTATCTGCTGGAAAGTAGGTAATAACTGGTTAGGAAATAGGTCAACCAAGAGTGGACCACAGACCAAACAATGAGTCAGCTGCACTATGCAGAGTGGAAAAGGCAAGCGTCATACTGTGATCGATAAATAATCCTGAAAATATATGAAGAAATCCTTCCACCCTGTTCTGCATTGCCAACACCTCATTTAGAGCATTGAGTCCAGTTTAAATCGTATCAAGAAAGATTCTCATCTAGGTTAGACATTAGAGTGAAAAAGCCTTTCCAACTGTAAGGGCAGGAAAGCTCTGGGGTAAGTTGCCTGAGGAAGTTGCAGAGCATCCATGGAACACCTTTAAAACTAATTTTAGACAAATACATGTCCTGCTTGATATGATATAGCTGGTCCTGCCTTGGGTCAGATTGACTAGATGAACTCTGAAGGTCTTCTCCACAGCCTAAGTTTCCTGAGATCCACCTCACCAAGTTATTGTCCATCCCAATAAGCTTTCTGGGGAATGGTAGCTGCAGATCCACTTCCGTGGGCATTTTGCTGTTGTTCTCGCATGAGGTTCACAAGTGATTGGCTGGAGTGCCACAAATAATCCTACTTTACTAACAAAATCTCTTTCAGTTGCTATCAAGCTGGTGTAATATAAATTAGAACATACCCCCATTTTTCTGTTTTGAGGAGTGTCCTGGTTCCGTGTAAAAAGGGGTTCAGGGCAGGACCCACACAGAACAGAACTAGGTACTCGCCTCTCCCCCCCACCTTTGAGAGAGAGAGAGAGAGACTTTTGAAAAAAAAAAAAAAAAAAGAAAGTATATTGTTCAACAAGGAACAGAAAATGAAAAAAAAGGGAGGTAAGGAAAATAATATATACAAAGATTAGGGGAATAATACAAAAAATAAAATATACAAAACCCTCAGAAATAGTTCCAGGGTCCCACGGAGTGAAAGGAGAACTTTCCTCTCCGAGCTCCACAGCAGGAGTGAAACAAGAAACCACTCCCTGCCTCTTATCAGAGTGTGTGTGGGAAGGGGAGGGAATACAATGGTTTCACCCCCACCCGGGGTCCTCCCAGTTGCTGGAAGGTCACGCCCCCATTCCAAGCCTCAAACCACAACAGAGGAGGTAAAATCTTGCCCCCGTTTAAGTCATTGGCAATACATTCCTACAGTCCCCAAGAGCAGCTGATGAAAAAAGCAGGTTAGTTAATGTCATACTAGAAAATAAAGCTGACATACCAAGAAACTTTACTGAGCACTTGTATACAGTGCTACTATTCTGGGGGCTAGTGATGGAGAATCAGCCTTTCTTCTCATGGTCACTGGTGTGTGTCAGGTCAACACGAAGCAACCACAGTCTGCTAATGCTCATTATAAAATGAGCTAATGCCCCTTGCCTTTTCTGAGGAGGTACAAAGCGGAGTCAAAATTTGGCAAAAGTCACTATTCACAGTTGCAACAGTGAAATACCAAAAGCCTGATTAGGCATTACAACAGAGGTGTCCTCACTGTCCCCTTCCAAAACAGTATGTGAGATGTCTGGGATTTCATTTTTCTACTCTGTTCCTTTTTTTGGATCCACTCCTATAATACTCATATGGCCAAGCTGGTGAAGTAAAAAGGCTATTCACATCACCTGCAGTATTTGCTTTTGGTTAAAAGTGTTAATTCAGGCAAATACAGCTACAGAAAGCAGAGCTATCTCTCTGGATTTGATGCTCTTCAGCATCTGCAATCAGCACATCTGAAAATACTTTAAAGCAAGCTCAGCCTGTATTTGTCTTCATATCACAAAATACTGCTGTGGACAGAATTGAATGTTTGAGTGTGTTTATATCATTCCCTTGCATGAGATGAAAGGCATTTATGCCTCTTTTCACTACATTTACAGACACCTACAGGTAAAGGCATTCTATATAAACTCTCCTCCCTTTCCCTCATAAAGAAGTGGTAAATTAATATGATTTATTTCTTAGCAGCACAAACTCCTAAACAGGCATTGAAATTACCATTAACCTTGAAGGATAGTCTGTTTTCTGGACTTGCTCCTCACAGTGCTAACAAAAATAGATTCTACAAGAGCAATTTGACTTATACATTATCTGAGATACACATTTAAATTAATAAAATTGATTAGTCTTTTATATATTACAGAACCTAAACCACAAAGTTTAGAATTATGTTGTCACACTTAGAAAACTCAGGTTTGCCATTCTGCTTAGGCGTAATAGTGTGGCATTTGAGTAAGCTGTCAGCTTTGGATCTGTGTCCAACAGAGGGACGTGTACAGAAACATGAATTTGGTCCATACTCTTAAGGAATTCAACATAAGGTTGGGGAGGGGTGGGACACATGCAAGTGCAAGTGACCAACACACACTTCACTATTGCAATTTTATTAACTTAGCTGCTCTGTGAGAATTCGGGTATGGAGTCACTGCTCACTTGCAGTCAGATTTACTCTTTTACTATTCAGAAGACTTAGGATCAGACCAACTGGGATAATATGGTGGGAGGACTTCCAGATCAGATAGGTGACAATAGGACCTTTGTGTAATAGAATCATAATTCCTTTCTGACAAATGAAAAGCATTATTTAATTCATACTGCCTGACTGATGTAGGACAAACTCAAGCACAGGTCCAGTCTGGTAGGCAATTTTGGTTCAGGAAAAACCTGAGGTTACTTGGCTGTGCCTTCCTCACAGGCAGTCACTATGGCAATGGGAAAATATTGTGAGGTATAGGAATGATCAGAACATGACTAAGAGTACAGAAAAAGGAATGTTCAAAACCAGAATTCCCACTAGACACAGAGCACACTTTTCAAAAATACACAAACATCAAGGATGATAATCTGGTACTGCTTTGCACCGAGGTGTTTACTGGGGGAACATGGTTAATAAGTAAGGAGCTGTATTGCTGCATATTTTCAGCTCCTCTATTATCAGGGGGAAACAGGAGCTGGTGTTGAAGGAAACAGTGGCACTCGGCTCTGCTCCTTCCAGCCCTGCACCTTTCCCCAGGGGACCGCCCTGTGGCTGCGACTCCGTTTATCTGTAACAGGCATGTTTGGACAGACTTAGTCAAGACAACGTGCCACTTCCGTGGCCTTTCCAAGTGGGAAGGTTTCTCCTTTCGCTTGTGAAACCTCCCAGGATGACCCAGACCTGTGCTGTGGAGGGCCCAGTATCAGATGGGCTTCAGCTTGCCATGCAACAGACATAAAATAGCTTGTCCTCAGGACAGTTTTCTCCCCAGTTTTGGTATTTAGTTATTTAGTCCCAGGAAGCATGAAAATAGATAGTTACAGATACAGATACACACACACTTTTTTCTTTGTTTAAAAAAAGTTCCACCTCATGCAGCTCATAATGATTGCATAGCCTGTCTAAGTGCTAGTTACTCTCTAAATCCTTTATAGTTTTGGCCTCGGTAGCACTCTGATGTAGTTAGTCCCACAGATCAATTATGCATTGTGCAAAAGCCTTTCTTTTAATCAAATTTATGTTCTGCCTTTTACTTTGCTTAATGTCTCTTTATCCTTGAACTCTGAGAAGTGTCAGATTAACTACTCTCTCTTTAACGTTCAATTTTTTCCTACATCCCTCTCAAGCTTCCCCTTCAATTTACTCAAATCCTTCAATCGTTTCTGCCCTGGAGGAGGAGAGAGCTTCCTTCTTCATGGGCTTCTGGGACCTGTGGAGTTTGGGGGCTGCCCCCAAGCTTCTCCTCCTGACCTGCAAGCTGCTGCTGCTTCATGAGAAATTCAGTGAGCTGAAGCAGTCTGCTGTGCCCTTTAATCCTGCTCCCCTGGGTTTTACTGGAGGAGATACAATGGAGCCCTGAGGCATCAACATGATTATACTGTATTCTTTTACCTTAAAAATTCTGGCCACCAGTATTGTTGCTCAGCAACATGAAACTGTGTATCACTGCTGGCTTCATTAAACTTTAAAAATATTTTTCCTTGCCAACTCAAATAAATAATTGACAATGATTTCAGTGTACGTTTAGCTCGTCCATTGGAATTCCAGTAAGTAGGTAAAACAATTTTATATAACTAGAATTAAGAAGAAATAACTAATACATGCTGCAAAATAAAATTCATAGCTTAAAAATACTTGCACTTACATAGCAATTTGTAAATCACTCAGAGGTGCTGTATCAGATGTCAAAACCCTATAATTATTTCTTTACAGAACACACTCTGCCTTTTTTTTCCCCAAAGATCATTAAATCTTATTGTATAGCTTCCTACTAGAAAGACTACAGCAACTGATCCATTAACTTCTTTATTCTACATATATTAGCTAATATGGGCAACTGAATACATTAAATATGCATAAACAGAGAAGAACAGCTTTCAACATATATATTTTTTTTCTCATTGAGTAATAGTGCCTGAGGTTATTAGAAAGGAGGAGGTTGTAAAATTCAAGTGTACTTTTTGTCATCTAACTGATGGATTGCTTGTTATTCACCTCTAGCACAGGTCCCAGCTAAAATAAATTGCTGCAAACCTTATCAGCAGATTCTTTTCTATTATCTGTGGGAAGTCAGAGATTTATCTAATTGGTGGCATTAGCAGCACATTTTTCTGCAAACATAGAAGCCTCTTGGTAAATGCAATTGCTACTTTAATCCATGAGAGGCACATTTAGATGTGTATCTCTGAGCAGCACAGAGAGAACCTGAGCTAGGGAGCTCCGGAGATCTCTGATCTAAATGGCTGCCAAAATAAACATGAGTGGAGATAGAGGGATTAATCCTGTAATCCTTATTTAAGCAAAATTCCTGCTATCTTCAGTGAGATTGTCACTGGGGAACAACTGTAGAAATTGGCCTAAATGAAGCAGAACTGAGAAAGGCCAAAGTCTGCCTCTGGCTGTGTGCATGTGACTTCTGTAAAACCTGAAGTGTGACACCCCAGGCCTGGGATAATCAGCACATAAATTCCCACCAAGCTCTACAGTCCAAGACGTTACTTGGTATAAATACCAGACACATCCATATCCCTACAAGGAAACATTTATATTTAAGCTTCACTAAGAAGCAAGAAAACAAATGTAAGCTGGAACTAAAATTCAGAAATAAAAAAGCATCCTCCATTTTAACCAATCCAAGGAGTGTTTGGAGCATTTGCCTTCACTGAACTTAGAGTTATTACCCCCATTTTCCATCTGAGATGGAAAACTCGCATGCAAAGTTAAGTGATTTTCCACAGACCACACAGCAAGTGATTGGTATCATGGGGATAAATTAATCTTGGGTGTAAATCCATAAAGATTAATGGAGCTCTAACAGGGATTAATTTGGCCCATCATCTCCAAGGATAGCAAAACCAATTAGATGATGTCATTAATCTTCTGTTTAGTACCAGACTGTTTCTTAAACAATACTAAAAGAAAGGCAACAGAACAAGAATGAGCAAAAGGTCCACTAAAGCAGGTGAATTGGCCCTTCCTTGGCAGAGGATTTGTAGCAGATACATTAAATAGTGACAACAGCCCTGATGTTCCCTCAGGCTCCCATTCCAACTGAGACACTTTATGGCAATCATTTATCTGATGATTGGAGAGTCACCCTAGATTTCAGTCACTGGTTAGTTTTCCATCTTTTCTTAGAGCAAGTCTTCCATGAAACTGCTTTGGAGTCAAATGTATTTATTACAGCCCTGAGATCTTCAAATCATTGGAAAATACAAAGTACTTAATGCCCTATGGAAAGTACCACTTGAAGATTAATAAAGTTTAAAACTTCCACTCATGGCCTAACAAAATATAGACTTATTTCTAAAGAGATAGTTCACAAGAAGGAAGTATTACAAAATCTATAACAGACATGTTCTGAGATTTGAAAAAATATTTCATTATTCATTCGTTGGGACAAAAATTTTCCCATCTTAAATACCAAAGATGTTCCTGATGCTTATAAAAGGGTCAAAACTGGCTCACAGCAGAGAATGGTCTTTTTTCTGTTGGCCTTGGAAGTTTTATTTTGAAGAGAAGCTAAATTAGACAGAAAGTTTTTTGTTAAAGGTTAATGACCAGCTATAACAAATGCATACAGAACAGAGATGAACAGAACAACAAAAACTATGGCTTCCAGACCATGGTTGGTAGAACTTATGGAAAAAGAACATCTGTGTCATTGGCAAGGTCTAGCGTGAGGACACTGAATAGGAGATCATGAATTTGTGCCCAAAATTTGTGTGCATTACCTAATAGGCCTGGTAAAAATGTTCCACTGGGATTTTGAAGCAAAACTTGGCAACAGTGAGATCATTAAAACCCTACTGCATAGAAGCCCTCATTCAAAATGTAATATGTAGCAGGTTCTTCATTATCATTAGGAGAAAAAAATATTCTAGCTGTAATAGGAATCTTCCCATCAGTAGTTCTGCCTGAAGAGTTTCACGGCTGAGATTTCATAATCAATGAATTGACTTAAAACTCCTTTCATGGGGATGGTCTTAAATAAATTAAAACCTCTTTCCTCATTTTATATAATGGAGGAGTTCAAATGAGGTGACATGCTCAGGCTGGTGGTATGGCTCCATTCAGGAGGGAGGACGTCATGATGCTCCCTTGTGTTGCAGTAGGGAAACAAGGCTCCGCAGGGCAGGGCTTTCCAGCATCCTTCCCACCCCTGTCAACTGAGCACTTCTTAGGAGTGTAATGACACTGCTGCATACATCTGTGGACAAAGGATGCTAAAAAGAGACATGGAGCAAGCACCTAATGAGAATATGAAAGCAACTTGAATTTTGGCAGGGCAATGGTAGTATGTTACATAAATTCCCTTAAGGAGTTGGTACTTCTAAATACTGATGCTCACAAGCCCAGAAACTGTGCTGTGGAAAACCTCATCAGTCAAAAGTCATAAACAAATGTACCAGGGAGTGTTTCCTACATGGTATCATCTACATTTCAGAAGGGCAATGAAGACAACAGGAAACGTGTTTAAGAAAAAGATGTGAGATTAAGCTCATAATATATAAAAAGACAGAAGAACAGACTTTAATATCTTCCTCTGACAGCTGCGTCTAAAAAAAAAAATATTCTGAGGAAATGCTCCAACACAAGCCTATGTTTCCAGAAAGCCACTCACACTGTGAAATTAAAACATTTCTGATTCCCTATTTGTTTCTGATAACTGTATTTAGTGATTGTTAGAAGGTAAAAGTATACTTTTTTTCATAAGTAGGTATTATATTGAACATTATAATTTCCAGGCAAAAAGAAGATTCTGGCTATAGACAGTTGTATTTCAGCTAGCTAGCTTAACTCTAGTTGTCCTTTTTGAAGCTTCATCGTTAGTGATAAGGCCAAATGGGTAGTGACTATATCACTTTTTATCCAGCCTTTCTTATGTACAAATATACCTGCAGCACAATGCTGCAAATACAAGGCTACATAAAACCAGAATGTAAATCTTTGCAAAAGCTATGCAAAACAAGTGCAGCAAATGTAAACCAGTTCACCCTTTCAGCTCTGGTATGACCAGGGTAGGAGCTGGGTACAGGTACCTTATCTCATCTTCTGTATCTAATGTTTGTTGTAGAAACAATATAAGAACCACCACAGCATCACAGATATTAGCTCCATGCAAATAAACTTATATTAAAATCAGTACTTAGTGTTCAGGGGGACAGAATCAATACTGTAGTGCTGTAGTGGATACCACAGTAAAAATACCTGACATTCAAATCCAAGTTACTTCATAAAAAATAACTCCAGACAAACAATTACAGCCTTCGTAGTTGATATATCTTTGTTGCCCTACTTAAAACACGTGACAGAAATCATTTATGAGGGAAGATTTAAGCATGTTTATAGTAATTACTGCCTCATGAGTCCAGTTGAAGTAAAGCTGGAAGGTCTTGGAGAATAAGAATAAAAAAAAAGTAGTGATGGCAAGTCTTTCTAAAGGCTGTGGAGCCTAGTGAAGGCCAGGCTTTGTCCTGGAAACACTGTGTTAGCTGTTTGCTGATCATCTGATTGGTACAGTGACTGCTGATATCATTGGCAATTAGCTCTGGTTCTGTTTTAAGAACCAAGTAAGACATCCCAAAATGCATGTATTCATGGAAAAGCCTTTTATGTTCTAGTCTGAATTTATTTGATGCTTTTCAGAAGATTACTAGGTTCTCTTTTCAAGACTGCAAACACAATAATGGAAACATTTATTCATTGGCTTGTATACACATATAGTGCTATATATGGATTGTGAATGAACTAAAAAGTTGGCTTATATCGCTGGAGATGTGTCATCTTAAATTAGAGTAAGAAAACAGACTCCAAGTGAGTATGTGAAATTTTGGTAATAATTTTCACATTCCCATTTTACTTCCTGTTTACAACAAATTAGCAGCAAATTAGCTCCTCACCATGTCCTTGCTACAAAGCAGAAGCTTCAGCTGTAGTGGCAGCTTGCCCTCTTCAGAGGTACCAACTCAATCACTTGCTAGCATGCCACAGTGCCCAGTGTTGTCATGAGGGACGTGAAAAACTCATTTCTACCAGCAAGCATTCCTTACAATGTTTTGGAAGATGATACCGGTATGAAGCAGATGGTATGGGTCTGTCCCTGCCAACTCCCTAAGGAAGGAACTCCCTTGAGCCCCACATTAGATGGAACACAGGAGCAGTGCAGCATATCTAAGGCTACTAGAAGGGCCCCTCTCACAGAAAACAAAATGTAGGTGCTTCAGCAAGTCAGGCCAGACACAGTCCCCTTGCTGTGAGCACACAGCTGTTGAGGGCGTAAATATGAAGGGGAGACGGACCAAGGCCTGAAGTACATCCCACAGAGTCAGTGTCCTGAGAGCATAAGCAGCTAGTTAATCTGATTAAAGGAGATGGAAAAACATCTTGAGGATGACACGGCCAGGGGGAGAAGATCAGCGTGCAGTAAAAGCCAGAGAAGTGCCTGGGTGCACGCATGACTCAGTGTCATTAACAGAGCATGTACAGAAGTTAACCCAGCATGGCTGTTCCCTACAAAGCTTCATGATACCCATCAAAAGCTACCATACCCACTGCCCCTGGCATGCTGGGGGTTCCCTTCCCACACATGCTGGGCTATATGAACTCTAACAGTATGATTAAAAGTAGTATCATTTATCAACACCTAGATATATTATCTCCATTTTGAGCAAAGAAGAACCCATGAGGATGGATTCCTCATTCAATCCATTATAGAACACAGGCAACACATGACTCAAGATTTCAAAGATTTTTGTTGGAAAGGAAAAATATCTGCTCTTCCACAAACCTTGGCATTCAACCTCCCAGCCGGATAGTTTCAGATAGCTTCACTGTGCTTCTGTCTTTCAATAACTCCTGGATGTCTGACACCCCTAGCACCAGAGTGAAGAGCCTTGGCTCTTTAATGGATCTCCTCCATCTTCAGTGTGTGCGAGCCTCTTCCACCAGAGCAGGAATAATATTTTTGTGAAGCTCTCTCTGAACAAAGCAGCCAGCTCCAAAAGCATCTTTCCAAAAGCTGGACTGTCCCAGCTGCTCACAGTTAATGAGTCACTTGCTATATAGTATAGCAAAGAGGCTGTCAGAAGGTTTTTTGACCCTGTTCTCACTGTGCAGAGCCCAGGTTTGATATATGCATAATTCAGATAATTCCCTTTGCTGCTATGATGCAAATTGCCCGATTTGGGCAGCTTTATGGGATTGAGCGCTGTGAAGTGAAGGAGTGCTGAAGGCATTGGCAGTGTATGGCAACCACTGGCAGCACCTCCTGGGGTCATACCTGCAGACCACAAAGTCACTGCCATGTGCAAACAGTGGTCCCCATACCCTGGTACAAGAGAGCTGGTATTTCTTTGGGTACAAATGCAACACATCCTTCTCTTTTAAGTCTGGTTTTGGAGTACCAAGCTTTACAATGCAGGAAGAAAGACAATAGAGCTATTTAATCTACATAGACTGGTCTCTGCATGAACTCCAGTCCTGGATTTTCTTGGCTAGATCTTGAGATGAGGATTACTTTTGTTTGTTAATGAGTAACATAAAAAGGTCTACAAGTTTCTTACTTAGGAAAATTAAATATTTAAAATCAGGTATTTTGATTGCTCACCTTGTTTTTTTCCTTATGACTGAAAGTACAGTTATATATAATCTCAACCTAGTAAGCACCAAATCCTTTCTTATTAAAGTAACTTAAACCATTAATGGCATTATAGCTTGCTTTAGATTTGTAGTCTTTTTTTACTGCCACCTGTCTACTTTCCAGGCTGTACTGAAGGAAAGGAAAAGCTATTTTCTGTTTTAAACTCATACTAAAACACTCGCCATGAACAGGTAATACTTAAAAAGAAACAAGCCTATGAGGTCGTCAGAGCTCAGCACTGAGGCAGAATGAATTTTCTTTCTGTAGTATGGTATTTAGAAAACAGACAATGCAGCTTTTATTTTTTAGGTATTTAAAATCAGGTATTTGAAGTCAAACAATAGAGAAAGAGATGCTATCTTACAGTGTCATATCCAGATCACAGAAAACATCACTGCAGTAACCCTGTCTACTTACCGCTCAACACCAAGCCACTATCACGCTTAAGGAAAATTCATTACTTGGTAGATGGAGTTAAAACCCCATCTGTTATAAAATACAAGGTAATCCTCATGTCAACAGCAATGTGGAATTAAGTAATGGAAGAAATGAGTGACCTGCACAGAACTCTGGTGCTCCACTGTGGTCTGCCTGGGCTGGTTCCTCAGGGATGGACTTCATGTTCCTCAGCGATGGCCCTGGAGCAGCTGGTGGGCTATGTCCAGGACCCAAAGGGCTCTGCATGAGGGGCAGCTGGGTGCTGTATCTTCTTTTAATTTATGTGAACCTTACAATGGCAGCAGACAGTAATGCATAGACACTAAATTAATTAAGCTGCATTTAAGCCACAGCATTAAGGTGATGTCATAAGAACCTGCTTAAGATGGCAAGGTCACTGGAAAGGGAGAGTACATGTCCTGCAATAAAAGAATTTGTAGTTTGGAGGGCTTGTGTTGGATACTTTGTGTGGACTTGTCAAAACACTTGTTTTTCAAACCTGACACCACCTGAAGTAGTACTTTTTTTATCCACTGAAATATCCCAGAGTATCTCTGATTTAAGCAGGAGAAAAGCTGATACACCTGCTTCAGCTGTGAGCAGCACACATTATAGACTCAGAAATGCATATATTTGAAAAATATATATTTGAAAAATGCATCTATTTGAAAACACACAGAACTGGGAAAAATATTTTGATGCAAGGTAACATAGTTCATATAATTTATGCCAGACTGAGTTTGTGTTTACATACAAGCATGTTCAGATAGGCACATGTTGGGTGACCAGGAATCTGCTCATTTTACCACTTGCATTGGTATGGCATAGCATTACCATTTTAATTTGAGAGTTTGATTATGTCATACAGTTGAGCCTGAGATTTTGTTCTCTAGTTGTTAAGTTGTTTTTTTTTTTTTTTTTTTTTTAAATTAAGAGCAGTAACAATTAATTTTTATTTTCTTCATAGACTTACTAAAAAAAGTTATGGAGACTCTCACAGAAGAACTAAAGCAGATGCTGATGCATTGCAAGCTCTTAATGATGCTATTGCTTCATTGTAAATTATTTCTACTATGAAGTGTTGAGCATCTGAACTGTAGCCATAATCCTCTCATACAGAGATCTTTTCTACAGCTCGTACAGAGTAAGTGCAGGCTTGTGTCTTCTGCATTAATGGAATCAGCTGAACTGAGTAGTGCTTTGTGTATCCTAAGACTGTGATCCTGTAAACATGGTAAAAAGATGGCAGAATTGGTTTTTCTAAGCAGTCAGTCCCACACGGGGTGAAGTGAGTCAGAGCATTCGAGATGGATGGGCAGCTCTCAGAAAGGAGCTTTTGTTCCTTGTCTCCAGTCTCTAACAGTCACAGTGAAATAGTCTCTACCATCTACCTACTAGAATCAACATTACTGGGGATGTTTGTGGGAGAAACACGAATATAACCAAAGGTCATACAAGGAGACTCTTAAATCGGGATTTATTTTTTTTGTGTACCAAACTGACCAACCCCTGTCTGCCACAAGAAAAAGCTAGAGGCAGCTAGAGGCACAGATGGTGATCAATTTGTCACCAAGAGCTTTACAGTAACAAGTATTTATTCTTGTCTGCAGTATTCATATAAACAGCTGAAGAGAAACATTTCTAGTCACTACATGGCAATCTCCTACTCCTTCTTTTCTTTCTAGCTGCTACGTATAGTTGCAACAAGTATAATATCCTGAGGGTTTTATGCTGATCTGCTGGATTTGAACATCAGCCTCTCAATTTACAGCCTCTATATCCTCCACTGCCATACGAGTACACGCTGTTTCTGCTACCCAACAAAAGCTTATGACACAAGCTTAGACCTGCGTAGATTTTACCACTAGTTTCATACAAGGAATTAAATGTAAAATCCACTCAGTAATGATGCAAAACCGGAAGGCAGATGAAGTAGCTCTGTTCTGCTGTCAGTGCCACGGGGCACGTTTTGTCCTGCTCTGTGTGGCAGAGCAGCAGTGCAGGCAGTGAGCTGCACGGGGTCTGAAGCCAGCAGCGTGTGGCTAAGAGCTGATGCGCTCTCTTCAGTGTTCCTTCTTGTAGCACCTCAGCCTTTCTGAGTGCTTGGAGGTGAGATACTAGCTGTGCTCCAATGGTGCAGAAAAGCACTTTCCATTCAAAGAGAACAGTCATCAAAGGAATAGAGAAAATTGTTAAGTGCTGTCAATGGAGACATCTTCACCTTTTTATAGATGCATTAATGGAATGGCCTGCCACAAATCATAAGGAGTTTGCAGCCCGTTACTTCCAAATGGTGAATGTAATGATAAAAACAAATATTGTGTTACTCACTGGTTTCCATTATTGGCCTAAATTATTGGATTAAATCATGATCCCCAGAGCTGAAGTCAAAGGATTTTGCCCTGAGCAAGGATTAGAATATCAGAAGATGCAATCTCCCTGATCCCCACAGAGGAGCTGAGGGGCAGTATGGGAGCAGGAGCTGGCAACACAAAGGGCGCCTGGCTACCTCCATTCTACACACCACGTGAGGATGTATTTAGGGAGAATGAACTACTTCTGCCTTGACACACACACACACATATACACACACATGTCTGTGGGCACTGCTGCACAGCCAAGCCAAGGGCTCTCTGAGCCCTGCCCATCCATACAAGGAAACCCAGCATTTGCCCATATGGATTTTTAGTGGCTCCTATGTGGTGCTTCACAGTTTTCTTGAGGTACAAGGCAAAAGAAACATAGGCACTGTACTAAAAGTAGCCAGTTATGCCCTAAATGTCTCATTTGTTGATGGGGTGTACCCATAAGTGCAATCTAAACAGTGTATTCTCCAACTCAGTATCTCCCATACTTAGCTTATATACATCTCTCCAGTCTTGGTCAGTCTGTTTTTTTAAGTGTTATCTTCTTTAGTTAAATACATTACGACAGTCTATTTATCTTCTTCCATGGCAGCAAAACTCAAGCATTACTTCCTCCCACTCTAGGAATTTCACAAATAAATCACTATTTTTTCCACGGGAGGACACAACATTACAAAAAAACAACCAAAAAAACCAAAACAAAACAAAACAAAAAAAAAAAAACAAACACACCACCAAGAAATCATGCCTTTCTGAAACAATAATAGAAGCAGTAATATGCTGTTAAACATCAGTGACAGACCTCTTTGCATTGTTCTGATTTATGCAAGTAATAAATAATTGCACTGAATGACTTCTTGAGGTACAGGTAAAGAAAGCTTTGTGTGAGAAAGAAAGCTTTGTATGATTTAACTCCCCATCCCCCAAACATCCACACTCAGGGTGATGACCAGGATTTAAATCACACTCTTGTAAATTGCCACAGATTGGGAGAAAATAAAATTGCACCCCTAGGTGACATCCTTGTAGTGCAAATGACTGCTTATGTATGTATAAACAAAATTATTTTTAGAAATTTCAAATTTGAAACGAGCCTCATTTAGAGATGTTGGATTTGATACCTGTTACGGTATCACCATGTTTCTGGAATTATTTCATGTTTTTTGGAAGCAATCTCTACCTCTCACTAACAACTCCTAAGAGGAACAAGGGAATAAAATGTTTCCACTGTTTCACTACAGGCTTCTTTATGCTTGCTCCAATGTGAAGGGCAAGTAAATCAGAGGTTGTTTAACTGAGAAAGCAGGGCAACAATTTCTTCTGCTGACCACTTGCCCAGTATAGAATGATATCATCATTAACAGCCAGCCCAGCAGCCAAACTCTTCCCTCCACTCCCACATCACACACCAGAGATCCAAAGTGCCAGACAGCCAGAGAGAAGAACAAATCAATGCACTCACCCACCACAGTGGACATGAAGAAGGGAGTGAGCCAGGTGAAGAGCCAAGCCATGGGAGACAGTAGCAGCCAGGCCATGAGCCCAGCTATACAGTAGGGACTCAGAGACAGCTGCATGTTCTGGCCCTGCCATCCGGGGAGCGCCACTTGCTACGAAGAGTCAGGGAGCCCTTTCAACAGCCAGAATCCTCACACAACACATACAGTGTACAAACAAACCTCTCAACCCCCTTGCAAGCAGAGTCAGTTCTTATAGAGGTGGCTTCTTGCCCCAGCTCCAAGTTCATGTGGAAGGTGAGGGCACCTGGTGGTGATCTCCTAACCAGTTCCCACTGGAGGCTGGCCAGACCCTGGGTGAAAAGCAATCAGGAGGGTCTTTCTTGCCTGGCTGTGGAGATTATCTATATGCCAACCCTCATTCAGGGCTGGGGGTTTAACCCCAGCACTTCACAAGTGTATGTTGATGTTGTTGGCATGAGCCCCAAACACAGAGGAGCCAAAACCTGCAAAGTCAGGCCTTTCCTGGGATTGAAACCATCACTCACCTCTCAATGTGCCCATGAACACCAGCTCCAGAGGCAGTGAATCTAGGATGATGTGATTAGTGGTTCTTTCCTTGTTTTTTTTTTTCTTTCCTTCTTTTTTTTTTTTTTTCTTTTAGGATCTCATGTTTGACATTTTACCTTTTGATGTGGGTACTTGCTGGCAACCAATAATGGAGCTGGTTTCACTTTTTGCTGCAAAAGGTCATTTTGTGAGGTATTTAAGCTGCAGTAGGATAACTGGGGAGTAATAAATAAATCCTTTGGGTAGTGATGCTTAGTTACTGAACATTTAGTCTCCTCAGTTTAGAAAAGCCCTATAACCAGATTTTAATGTCTTTTTTTTTTTTTTTTTGTAATAAAGTAGTATTTCCTTGGTACATTAACAGAGACTATTTGGCAAAATCACCTTTTTTATTTTTCCCTGTAGACAAAATCTGTCTTTGTTAGGAAACATCATCACCACTGTCAAAGTTAGTGACTTCTTTAGGCAGGCTGAACATAATAGTACATGTCCTTATTGGAGCACAACAAGAGATACCAGGATATTTGTCTTCCCATTTGTAAAAGTTTCCCCACTTTCCCTTCCAACAGCATATTCATGAGCCATACTGCACATGCATAGACTACAAACATCACCTTAGCAAGGCAACATCAGCAAATTTGTCATTTATCCCTGTTTTCCCTCAAGAGCCAGATATGCACAGTTCTACACTTGAGGAGGAAAGCTGCTGGCTCCCAGCAGCCAAAAAGCACAGCAAAATTCATGTGCTGTGGCTCCCTCTGGGTGAATAAGCAGCTGAAAATAATACCACTTATATTTTCTTTGGCAATGAGGGATATAGACAATATTTATCCTCCTTATCAAATTTTCTGTGAACCAACTAGTGCAAGATCACAGCTAACATAACTGGAATACAGACTCTAGTTTGTAAATGCTGTAGCTGGCTTCATCTCTGATGGGCCAGATTTGAAACACTGATAAATTCATCCATGAGATATTCTACTCTCTTCTGTGTAGTAGTGGATTTTGCAGCTAGTCTTTCTCTTTTTATGTAATCTGACCATATCTTGGTCCCACTCTTAATGATCGTCACTATCAGCCAAGACATTAATCTCTAGACTGTCCTCTAAATCCATTCCTGGAAAGGCAATGGAAGTAGATATCAATGATATTTTTCAGTTCAACCATAGAATCATAGAATCATAG
>NW_008627988.1:1387-15400 GCF_000691845.1 Merops nubicus | reverse complement strand
TATATGTGTGTGTGTGTGTGTGCGCGCCTGTGGGTAAAAAATGACTGTCTTGTTCAGCTCTCTTACCTTTGACTAAATCTTTATTTACCATTCACTATAAGACGCAAGCTTCAGACCAGTGTGGTAGTATGACATTTTCCAGCTTGTATGTGTAATGACAGAATGATGCCGGGCTTTGGCTGTGAAAAAGAGAATGAAAAATAAGCAGCAGAAACAGCTGCTAAGACCCAAAATTCTCCAAAACACTGTGCTTTTTAAATGGAAACCTGAATCCTGTACCTGAATGGTCACTGGTAGGTGCTTCAGGTTGGCAGTACAGGAAGAAAGCAGGAGTAGATGAGGAGAAACAGCAATTTTCATCTGGCCTTCTTAAATTTTCATGGTGCCTTTGTTGGGAGAAGGAAAAAAAGCAACTGTTGCATCAGATGTAGTTTTGTGGTCTGTGTAAGTTTGTAGTTCACTGAATAATGCTTGCTCAATTCAGGGTATGAAGCCAGGTTATGAGGTGAAGGTCATAGTTTCATGAATACACTAGGTTTCCCTGTGCCTGTTGTATTGCAGCTTCTGCCTGCCTGCACAAGAGTTGGACTGGCTCAGGGCAGACACAGACAGAGAAATGGGCCTGAATTAAAACTTACTTGGTGAAAGTGGGTGCTTAATTGAGGTGATCTCTGGTAACAGGGAAACCACCAACACTGGGGTTGCACAAGGGCCGGAGATGCACAGACCTGTGTAGAAGCGATGAACACAGTAGTCCTGAAAGCAGTAACCTTATAGGCTTATACTTGCATAAAGTTTCATAAAAACTATTGTTAATCCTATTACAGAAATACATATGCAGATTTCTGGACTGGAAGATGATGGTGATGGACATGCATGTGCTGCTAGTGTGCAAATTACGGAGTTTTGTCAGGTTTATAAACTGTAAACTAGGCAGTAGTCTTAGTTAAAGAATATATAAAATGTATAATTTACTTCAGTTGTCTTTGCCCGGATTTCTATTACCTTTATGTGTTTGCAACATTCATTCTTAATTATGCATGTAGTCTGAGGGCTGCTGGATCTCCTTTGTGAAATTATGTAGCAAAATTTTACATAGAGGCCTTTTTAGAGTATGCAGTTGTGATATTGTATCTTAGTGCTGCAAAGCCTATATAGGGATTTTTTTAAAACTATTCAAAGCCAGTCCTTTGTTAAAGCTGCTTTTTTTTGAGTGTGACTCTTTTGTGTTTTAATAGTTCTCTTGTTGAGAGGAAAAGCGACTTTCCCTTTTGTGCATGTATCTAAATTACGGCTTCATGATTTCACTACGGTATGTTCAGTTTTACTTTTATCCTCATTACTTGCTTCATGCAAGTCACTTAGAAACCCTTCTAACAGTGTAATACTTCCATTAACTGTCATTGATATTCACAAACGAGATTTATTCACGTTGGGTAACAAATGCTTAAATTTTTCCTCAGAAATGACTCCAAGAAGATATCAGAGCATTTTTACCAATTAACTTGGTATGTAAGGTAGTATGAATATTGATCAAATTTCAAAATTCAACTTCTGTAGTTTGGGAATGTGGTGAATGTTAACCACAGATTGTCATTACTAATTTGCTATGTATTTAGTCAGTGAAGCATGAAGGAATTTAAGAAGCCTATGGCAACTTTTTATTTCATGTTTCAGAATGTTTAACTTTTGTTTTCCCAGAACAACCTCCTTCCAGGTACATCTTTCTTCAAACAGCTTTATGGGCCAAGGGAAGTTCTTGAGGACTGTGGAAGGAAGTGTTGTTGTCTGTCCAAAGCAAAAGCTGCTGTGCAGTCCTGCTCCAGTTTTGCAAGCATTTGTTCAAGTTACCTGCATGCTGCTAATTTGTATGCTGCTAATGTGCGCACCTCCAAGGAAGGCGGTTCAAGTGTTCAATATTAGAACAAATGGATTCAGGTTTTCTGACAAGAGCCGACTACCCATTCAGGTTTTAGCAATAGATTTTACCTCTGTATGGGAAACAAAATGGGTTTCATGGTAATGATTTTTGCCTCTTAACCGTTTACTAACCCATCTAAGTAAAAATTGTTATAATGCCTGGGGATTTTTCTTTTTACTTTGGTTTCTAGAGAAGAAAAAACTATTTTACTATTGGTTTTGTATCAGTGAGCGTGCTTTAGCTTATAACTAAAACCAAAGCTGAAGGTTTATAGAAAACAGTGTAGTAGTCCATCAGTCTTTTCCTGCATCAGACTCTTTTGGCTGATCCAGGATGGTTGCTCTTCAAATGTGCAAATTATTGCTTTGAGGGGACTGCCACAGCAATGAAAGGGGCAGAGTGGAGGGAAAAGAATTGTCCCCCTCCCTGTGGTGGTGTTGGTTTTGTTTGGTGTTCTGTTATTTTTGTGGTTTTATTTTGTTTGGTTTTGTTTTGTGTGGTTTGTTGGGGGTTTTGTTTGTTTGTTTGTTTGTTTGTTTGTTTTTTAAGGAAAAAAAAGGCAAAAGCCTATTGCCTGTTTTTATCAGTTAGAGGAAATATTATTTACTACCTGCTATATGACCATGTCTAAGTACCCAATTCTATTTAAAAAAAAAAAATTACAAATAGTTCCATTTTCTTACTTTTGGAATAGACATTTTAGTCAAAAAGCCCTAAGTTCAATAACAGTGTTAGTAGAAGGCTGTGAGAAGGCACAAGGGAAAACAAGAAAATCTAAGGGGAAAAGTAGTTCATATATCCAGGAGTTATGTTTTTAGTTACAAAAAGGCTTTTTTCTTTTGTATATTGTGCCTTTTTAGTCACTTAGGAAAATGAGACTCTAGTATTTCCAATGGATTTTAGTGGAATCTTCATATTGCATGCAGAAGAGAGAGTATACAAAGTGTATGTGTGTATGTATATTAATTTATTACAGCAATTCACTTTAAAGTATTACGTTGTACAAATAAGACCCAGCCCCTTACTTTAAAAATAAAAAGTGAGTAGAAGTTTCCACTACTGTAGATCCACAAGAGTGTATAGCAAAAATGAAGGGGGGAAAAATACTGTTTTTTCCACTCTGTCTTTCTCATTGTGGTGTCCAGTCGCCCATCTCCTTGCTAAACGACACTGGTTAATTTGTTTATAAGTTTTTGCTAGGAAGGCAGGCTTGATGTTGCTCGTGTTCTAGATGCTAGTGTCTGTGAGACAGGAGCAGACATCTTGCTGAAGGTCAGAAAAGGCAAATTCTGTTTCAGGAGTCTGACTCTAAAATTTGTGCTGTCCGCTCAATTCCCTCCTTGTACTGTGAAAAGCTTGTTTGAAAGACTAAGTAGTATCCATTTATGCTATGAGTTTTCTTTGAGGAAAAAAAAAAAAACCCAAACAATAGGGTATGGATCTGGAAGACTATCTCACTATATAAAACGTTCAATGACGTGTTGCATATTTGCAGTTTGTTCCTTACAGGCAAGATCACACTTCTTCCATTTACTTAAGAAGAAATAATAATTTGTAAAAAGCACTTCCCTCCCCCCCCTTAATATAAAATGAGTGACTGTATCAGTTCAGATCCGTTACACTGTTTTGGGGTAGCTAAAGGGGGAATTGGAAATGCATCCACTGTATCTCTTGTGTAAATTAAGTTTTTGATTGTTTTGATAGGAGATAGTTGCTTAAACATGACAGTTAATTTGTGTTCTGTGTTCCAGTGTAGAAGCTTCAGAGGAAATGTGTTGCTGTGTGTACAGCTGACTTTAAATTTGAACTTATACCAGAGGGGTTTTTATCTCCACTTGAAGTACAGTGATCTACCTGTTTTTGCAGTATACTAATACAGCAATCTGTGCAAGGAATAGAATCTTACTTTTATTCTTATTTTAGAAGTCACTGGCAATGACCATGTCTTTGCTATAAAGTGTTACAAAATTGGGGTAATACAGAGGGTCAAAGTATCTTGACTGAAATCAGTGTTGTCAAGCAATGAAAAAAACACAATAAAATCTATTTTCCATCAATAGCCTATAGGCAGATTTTGTTAAAAGACTTACTTTTAACACCTCTTTATCCATTTATTGGATATATTCATTCAGGATAGTATATGGATGGCTAGAAACAAATGTATTTTGAGTTCATAATAAAAACCATAGTAATCTATCCTCAGATAATAAACAGGCATCAGTTTTCAATGAGACAGTAAATGAGTGTATAATACTATTTACAGTTCTGTCTATAGAAGAAGATATTCAGGTTTTCACTGTTGGTCTGTCTGAATCAGTTCTTAGGTTTTGGTGTTTGACATAAATTGAAGTAATTTCATAACAAACGTTGTGGTGTTTATAGCTCAGTCTTATATTGTGCTTCTGCTCAGAGTGGAATGAACTCAGAATCTCCACGGAGTGGATGCTGTGTAGTTAATGAGACGGTATAAAATCACTGTGTTTGATCACACTTTCTTTGGTGTTGCAGAAGAAACAGAACAAAAAGAAAAGTGTCTGAAGGGAGCAAAACAAGCAAGGAGAGTCTGTGATCTGAAGGGAGCAAAACAAGCAAGGAGATTCTGTGATGTCTGTCTGTTGTAGCCCTCTGCAGGGCTTTGTCCAGCCTTGGCATGTCCTGCTAGACCAGGAATGTTAGTGCTCTGAGGAACCCTTATGTATATAGTCAGTATGTTGAAGGTCAGCAGTTGACTAAATGGCCTGCCTCACTGCTCTGATGTTAGCACTGTAAATGGCCTGCCTCACTGCTCCGATGTTAGCACTGTATTTAGATTTAAGAACTAATTTTAAAAGAGTGCATTGACCATCTTTTGGCACCCTTTTGCAAGAGCATGGTGTTTGTTGTTAACTTAGATTTGAAAAGATGCTTTTAAGAGTCAGTGTGCCTTATCATTACTCATAACAACAGAACTCTCAGAGATATTAATGTGGTCACTTCAGAGAAATGCTGGTGGCCAGACACTAACTTACAAGCAACGCTTTCACCTCTTCATCATTATGAGAAACATAGCCTTAATTATCCTCAAGACCCAAACTAAGGCATGAGAAAGCACTGTTAGTTTATGCCCCTTGTTTAATGTTCATCAGTTTGGATTTATGATTTACACCATAGTTCATAACACAGCCAGTGACTGTGATGGGGCAGGCTGCTCTGCTTAACCTGTCTGGGGTTCCTGGTAGTTCATCATGTTGGGGAGAGACTGGTGCCTCTTCCTCCTTTCTCCTGCCCACAGTGGGTGGTGTCAGCAGGAGTGCACCGACTAGAAGCAGAGCAGTTTGGCATTTGGAGAAACAAGCATAACTCACTCTTACTGTGCTTATTTTATAATTGCTCTACTTGTGAAAGAAGTCTTAATAATGGATATAATGATATTTTATAACATCATAAAAAGTAAGTTTAATCTTAATTTATTTGATTGCTGCTGTGACAGAGATCTTGAAACACCACCTCTTCTTCTTTTCCTGAATAAATTTAATCTCTTGTAGTTGTAGGCTTTGGTTACTGGCCTGAAAGCTCTGCACAAATGCCAGAGTGGTGCTTTATATTAAAACACATGATTATACCTCTTGATACCATAGCATGTGATATATCTGAAGCAAAAGATTTTTAAAGGCACACATACATCTTTCTGAGAGACAGATTTTTGCAAATCTGTTTCCATTTACTCTCATTAGTGTTAAATCAGTACAATTGATAACAAATGTCAGACTGTAATGTTTCTGGTGAAGCAGACCATCTGCCTGTTTCATAATATGAACATTTACGCGTACAGTCAGTATACTTCCAACAACTGTGCCTGAAATGCCAGGTACTAATGTCTGTTATTTGAGGTCTCTAAATACATGATGTATATTGGAAAAATAATTAGTTCTGTGCTTTCTGGCAAATGTAGTTATTCAAAGAGCATTCTTTCCATGGATTGCTCACCTCCCCTGAAAGTACCATCCTTCTCTTAACCTCTGTTTTATTTCCCTGTGACTGTTTTTCTTACCGATGTATTTATTTTTCAAATTAGCCTCTCTGAATGACTGAAATGTGAGAAGGCTGCCAGTTTACCAAATAAAGTAATGTTGTGGTGCTCAAACAGATTCATGTTGCTATCAACTCAGCAGTTTGTTTTGACAGAAAGTTTTTTATTAAAAACTAAAAGAATACAAATATCTGAAATCACACAGTTAAAGCTTTCAGAACTGCAGTATAACTTTTTTTTTCCTTCTGCAGGGAGTGATGGTGAGTGAAAGATGAGTTGTATTTGAGATGACTCAGCTTAGTCTCCCTCCCATATCAATGCATGCACTTTTACTGGGATGGGTGGAAGCTAATGGGCTTCAGTCTCCTCGGTTTTCCCTGTATCTGACTTCTTCACATCAACAGTTGAAATCCATGTATTCATAGGAGGATGCTTCCAGTTCTTGGTTCACGCTGCCATTCCAGGTGCTGCATGTTGTGAGAGTGCAGTGAAACCACCATATTTGAGGGAGCTGAGCTGAGCATGTTCCTGCTCAACTCCAGTCCTGCAGCACGGATGGCACACTTCAACCACAGGATCTTTCACAGGGGAAGCAGGGAAGGATTTAGCACCAGCTCATTTTACAGAAGTGCTGTTACACATTTCAGTTGCCCAACAAACAGACTATGTCTGGATGGACGAGTCATTTAATTAGTAGAAGGACTTAATGAAAATCACTAGCAGAGATGAAGATAAGATGGGAGAGGGATATCTCTGCTGTCTCTGGTTTTCCTCAAGCCTTTTTAATGGAAGAAGAGACTCTTCAGTGTCTTTGTGAAACCTGTTGAGACTGTGGTACAACAGGGAGGTTGGATTTGGTTTGTTTGAGACCAGTATTAGTATGCCTACAAGGAAACTGGAATATATGCAAAGCTGCATATATTATGTAGATACTTTCATCACCAAGAAACACTGTGAATAAAATCAGTGAAAAGATGCTAGATGTAGTCTTTATTCTGTTCCACAAGTAACCTTTTCAATTTGAATATGAATGGGTTGTTAATACAGTGCACTTACAATGGATAGAGAAGGTTTGTGAAGTTACTGCTAGCAATACATAAACTGATCCATGTATTTACTAAATTTCTTACAAGTAAGGATCTTTCTGCATCATGGTTTAAGACTAAAAGCTTATATAGATAATTGAGCTATTCTTTTGATTTCTCAAGATCAGAAACTTTGAGGTAGTATTTGACTAAAAGAAACCTCTGTTTTGTTGCTGGGTTGTTTTTTTTTTGTTGTTGTTGTTGTGCTGCTGGTTTTCAAGTACGAGGAAAGCCACTCGTCCCGCGTGTGGCATATCACGCTATCTAAATTTTTAACAAACTTCCCCCTCTTTGCTGTTTTATTCAGTGTTTTCAGAGCAATATGTTACATTCCCAGCTTTCGTGTTTGGCTCGGAAACCTGCACTGTTTAAAACTTGAAAATAAGCAATATTCACTTATACATTCCTTTATCTACTTATACTGCAACATTTCTTAGAGTATGATGTCTGAGTAGCTATGTGTGTAATTTGTAGGTATCTATATAGTGTATGTATTTGAACATTTATTTATATCTTGAAGGGTAGATTTTTGCATAAATATGTATGTTTTTGTTTACCAGTTGAAGCAGGGGTTGAATTCTGTCCTGTCTAATATAAATATCTGTATTTCATATTCATCCACTGAGTTCTGGTCTAACAATACAGCAGAGATATCTTTTGTGTACTGAACACTACCAATTTTTTTGATACTTCAAATCATCAAGATTTCTAATCAGAGGAGTTTTGACAGTAATAAAAATAAATTGAATAAAAATTTTGCTTGAGATTACTGTAGTTCTTGATGCTGTGATGCTAAGCAGAAGGTCTGGTAACTTGTATGTAGAGTTACAATCCTACAATGCAGTCAAGGTCTGCCAAGGTTTTCAGTGAGTAAATATTCAGCAGAATCTGTCATTTGATGTTGAAGAATGTAAGAGGCAGAAATGCAAAATGGCAGTGGGTATTAAAGCTGTAGAGCTGCTTCAATAGGAATAAAAAGTTTTAAATCACAACAAGGATGCAGGAGTTTTCAGGTTTGCAGACCTGCTTGTTAAGACGGCTTCTGCTTAAGTCATGTAAAAACTGAGAATGGAAAAGACTCTCCATTTTCACCTCCAGCCCATATGAAGAACATACCAAACATACGTATGCCATAATAGATGTCACATGAGTTATATGCAGCTTGGAACCGGGATCCATTCTCCAGACTGTGGAGTTCAGCATTCCCCAATGTTTGACCAATATCTAGGTAGTAAAAACAACTTTAAAAGTTACCAAAAATTGCTATTAAAAAGACTTCTTTCTTAACAAAATAGATAGTATTGTCTTATTGTTTTAAGTAGGTTTGAGCAAGTTGATAATATTCTATTTTCTCATTAACTATTTTATGCTATTATATCATTACAGCAATATATGCTTATTAACCATTTATATCACAAGTGTTTCCTGTGGTGACAATTTGGTTTTTCAAGTAAGCACATTTTGTTAAATCTTTACTTTGAGAGAAGCAAGGGGATAATCTAGAAACTCTTCAGGCTCTGAGATAAGAAACTTTGGCATAGGCTAAGTTGCTAGTTAGTCAGATGCTTATGGAGCCTTCAGTTTTGTTTTATTCATGAAATGTACAACACCAATTATAGCTGATATGTGCTGACAAGTGATATTTTCACTTTAGAATTCTATCTAGTTAGATAATTTAAATAAATGGGTAAATGAATCCAATACCTGGACTGAGCTTGCCCACTTGATGCTTTGCTTTGTAAGAGTTGGCTTGGAGTGTTCAGTTAATAAAAGTTTTGAATGTCATATCTATAAAAGACCTGTTATAAAATCCTTCAACTAAGGAACATTTTTATCATGATTTTTTTTTTTGATAGTGAAAAGAGAAGGTACTCAGTGTTACACCTTACTCATGGTCTTTTCCAAAATACTTGTCAAGAAATTGTTTGAGATTGATCTAACACTGGACAGTGGTGACTGCCCTGAGGAAGTCTGAGAAGTCTGTGTGTAGTGACTATTTCTTTCATTGTCTTCTCCTTACATAGCCACTATGTTTCTACAAACAATCTCTTATCCAAGTCCCTGCCCTCTCCCTTTACTGTGGACATTTTACTACCCATCTCTTAAGAAATAAAAGAAGGTGTGTATTTGTTCACTTCTTATGTGACAAGACCCTTGCTCTCTGGAGTCCCTCTCACAAGGGTCACTTCTTGGCCATTCTGCTCTTTCCTATATACCACGTCTCTGCTATACTGCTGACAGTTACGTGGTTGTGATTCTCAGCTGTACACATTTCTTGACACCTTTAATGACTCTTCTCTGTTCTGTTTGCCTGCTTGTGTTGATTTTATCTCTAAATACTTTGCATGGATGTGTTTCTCCTGGGGACAAATCAACTGTTCTGCTTGTATAGTTGCTATTTAGACTTTCCATAAATAACCTCGATATTGCATTTGATCCCAAACTTCTCAACTGGTACCTTTTCTCTACCTGAAAATCTCATTTACTATATATAACATTGGCATTTTTTTTGTACCTTGTGGTCTGAACTTTCTCTCTTGACAGCTTCTTTTCTCTATATTTCTTCTTTGCCTCTGTATTTGCTGTATGTGAAAGAAGTGCTCATTCTTTTTCTGGGTGCCCTGTAACTCGGCTGGCTTCCCATTAATTTCAGAGGTCGTCATGAAACCATTCTCTTATTCAAAATCTAAATATACTATGCCATATATTTTGCTTTCAGTGTTTTCCTTTCATATTAGCACAGATCTTAGTTACACAAGTCGAGTGTATTTTAGTAGCAGCCCTTGTGTTATATACGTTGCTTCAAGGTGATTTTTAGTCATCCTTCTAGCTACTGTATCATGTTACTTAAAACTTAATTTTAAAATTGTTTGGAGTTGTTTCCATTTGTTAAATTTCAAAGTGTAGCTACACTTACTGTGATTCATACATAATATTGCAAATGGTCCTTCAGTTTTTGTAGAATAATAAACCCCAAATTCCCTCTACTGTGTTGGCTGTTTAAGTATTCCTATATGACCAAGTCCAATGCTAAGGTCCTTGTATTGTTGACTGATTTAGGCAGTCTCTTAGACAAGTAACTGTCAGTTCTAGAGGTCTAGTGTTGAAGCCTTGTTAGACTTGTACATGTGCTGCTCTCTGGGCAACCTGGAAAGACCAACTTGATGGTCAGTGCAATGACTGCTCACAGCTGCAGCGGATTTTATTTTGACTTTAAATCAATGTTTATGCCTTTTTTTTTTTCACCCCTGAAGTTTCTTTGCTCAGAGTGATCTCTGAATTACTGTTACAGACCCAAGACAAAAAACGAATATTTTGTAATCTGCTTTGACTTGTTCCAGTAACAAAGGAAACTATTTGAGATCCAGTCTGCAAACTCCTAGTGACTGATTTGTACCCCTTTCAGTGTCTTTGCTAATTTAAAATTCGTTCTCAGCTTGCATTTGCATTCAAAGAGTCAGTCTGCTAGGCCAACAGTTTGTCCATTCTTAGGTAGTTACATGAGACTGGTGGGAGCTAGAAGCTGGTGCTTCTTGTGAAAACAGGACCTTTGCCTCTGTGCAGTGTAGTGGAAGCTTTCACCACAGGCACCAGCCAGTTGTAGAAACAAGGTGCAAGAGACAAGGCAAGTTGTTCAACTCCCAGGCCATGGTGCTGTGTGATACCTGTAGAGCTGAATGGTGACAACAGCTCTAGGTCTAAACTTATCTATATTGACAGCATATTAGCTCTTGCATCTGTAGAGCTGATATAATGCTCCAGACATGCAGTAGTTCCTACTGTCAGATTCCAGCCAAAGGTGGTGTGCTTTTTTTTCCTGAAATGTCAGGTGTTAAAGCATTTTAGAGATTTCTGAATGCAAGCAAATTGCTCATTAGTGTGTTGTTGCTGGCTACAGCTGCACAACTTGAAAAGAGATGATCTGTTATGCAAAAGTCACAGTGTATTTGGAGGCTACTGTTTCTTGTGGTCAAAATGTTTTAACGTCAAAGGTGAACTAAGGAAAATCAGCCCCTACCAAACGGGTGTTTACAGGTCCTGACAAATTCAGTTAGACTTCACCAACTGATGAGAGATGAGCTCTGAAAGGTATTATGTTTAGAAGTTAATTCTATTCAAACCTCTACAAAATGTTAGCAAATTTTCCCCAGAAGTCTTTGAGAGACCTTTAGGTCTGCTACTTTGAATGTTTAAAATTTACTTCTTTTCTGGAAACATTTTTCTGCTTGAATGCTTTGTCTATTATATACAGTATTTTAATATTTTAGTAGTACAGAGGTCTATAGGTGTTGGTTTTTTTTTTTCAGATGTGACATAGTATCTCCCTAGACTCTACAGCATAGATAGGTAAATATTAGGAGAAGTTATTGTCGGGATTAGTCTTCCAACTTGCAAAATTAATATTCTCCTTTTAAACAAAAAAGTAGTTTCAGCATCTTTAACTGAGATACTGCGAGGCTCTGACAAGAATTTCCACCCATCGAACCCATATCTCTCCAACTTAGAAAGGAGGATGCTATGGGTGATGGTGTCAAAGGCCTTAGCAAAGTCAAGATAGATGATGTCCACAGCTCTTCCCTTGTCCACCAGTGCAGTTGCTTCATTATATAAAGCCACCAGATTGGTCAGGCAGGACTTGCCCCTAGTAAAGCCATGCTGACTCTCCTGAATTGCCTTCCTGTCCTCCATGTGCCTTAGCATTTCTTCCAGGAGGATCTGCTCCATGATCTTCCCAGGCACAGAGGTGAGGCTGACAGGGCGGTACTTCCCAGGGTCTTCATTTTTACCCTTTTTAAAAATAGGGGTGATGTTTCCTTTCTTCCAGTCACCAGGGACTTCGCCTGACTGCCAGGACTTTTCAGATACTATCAACAGTGGCTTGGTGACTCCATTGGCTGGTTCCTTCAGTACTCTGAGGTGCATCTCATTTGGCCCCATGGACTCGTGGATGTTAAGGTTCCTCAGACCCTCGTTGGCTGTGGGAGGGGCTTTGTCTTGCTGGCCCCTGTCTCACAGGCCATCCACTTGAGAGCTGCGAGGAAAGAAGTTGCCATTGAAGGCTGAGACAAAAAAACTTCTTCAGGACCTTGGCCGCCTTCTCATCCATTATTACTAATTCCCCATTGCTGTTCTTCAGGGAGGAGATGTCTTCTTCAACCTTCCTCTTCTGGGTAATGCACCTATAGAAGCCCTTCCTGTTTTCCTTTGCATCTCTGGCCAAGTTCAGCTCCAGCTGTGCCTTTGCCTTCCTCACCCCGTCCCTACACAACTGGGCGGTGTCCCTGTATTCTCCCCAGGATACCTGTCCCTGCTTCCACTGCTTGTGCAGTCTCATCTTGTCCTTTAGTCAGGCCAGCAGGTCTTGACTAAGTCATGCTGGTCTCCTTCCTTCCCTACCTGATTTCCTACAGCCGGGAATTGTAAGATCCTGCGCTCTGCCAGCTCTGCTCTGCTCCCTTGTCCCTAAGGACTATTTCCCAGGGACTCTTCCTGATTAACTCCTTGAAAAGCTGGCGGTTTGCTTTCTTAAAATTTAGGGGTTTGACTTTGCTTTTTGTCTCCCTCATACCCCGTAGGACCGTGAACTTCACTAACACATGGTCACTGCAGCTCAGGCTGCCTCCAGTCTTGATGTCCCAGATAAGCTCAGTAGCATTTGTGACCATCAGGTCTAGTATTGCATCCCCTCGAATAGGGGTGTCTATTTCCTGCCTCAGGAAGTTGTCCAGGCACTCCAGGAATCCCCTTGATTGCCTACAGCTCGCTGTGCAGCTTTTCCAGCATATATCGGGGATATATGCGCTTTTTTAAGTGTTTTTTGTTTATTTAAGTTCTGGGTTAAATTAAGGAATTTGGGAAAAATTTAGTTCTGATTTGACATACAGTATTTCAAAACAGGTTGTGTAAACTAGTGGAAAGGGGATTGCTATTACTTACTTTCATTTTAATAACTTTGTCTTGGAAGTATGTCTGGTGTGGACAGTTATCGGGTATGAAACTCATGGATATGTAACTGGTGGCAATTCACAAACCCTTCAGCTACCAGTGTGAAAGACAGTTTGGCAAGCATTAAATTTGTTGAAGGCAGGTATGCGTTTCTGATCCTGGAGGCAGCCACAAGATGCACTGCGTTGTCCAAGACTGCATACGGTGCGTGCTAGGTCACAGTGGTATGTGACTTAGTTGTTGAAACCTGGGGAAAGCTTCAGGGAAATGTGCCAGGCAAAGTGTCATTTCCAGGATGTTGATTATAGCAGCAGGGATGATTCAGTATGTCTAGTTTGTATTATAGTCAGAGCTTTTATGTTGAAGCAACACTGGACACTGGAGCTTTATGATACTTCTACTGCTGTCGTATATGTCTGTCTGTTGGACCACCTGCAGAGCAATCTGTTGGTGGTGGTGAATGAGAGCATGAGCAGGGACTGGGCAGGACAGTTGTATCTCCTATGAGATATGATATTAAGAGTTTGGGTATAGAGTTGATTTTTTTTTTTTGTTTACTGGCAGTCTTAGAAACTTTTCAAAAGTATAGTTTGGGAGAAAATTCAAACTTGATGCTGATGTGTCCCAGTTAATTCAGGATTTAAGGCTGCAGAGTTTCTCATATGTCTGTGCCAACCCCATTTGATGAGAGACAGCAGACATGCTTTGACTATTGGTAATAGGGGAGTTTTCCATGGGAAACTAGAAACTTCCAGCACTCTGATCTGTTTCTGCTGGAAGGAGAGCAGATACATCCATAAGGCCAGGAGGGAAAGTGCTTGCTTCTCACTGTCAGTATGCCTTTGTGATTGTACTTGCACAGGAGCTCACTGGTATTTTATTGCCTATCCCTTGCTTCCATTTCTCATCATGAAATGATGATCAAGAGCCTTGTCTGCCAGTATGTCAGGGAACAACTGCTTCACGCAGGGCAGAGGCAGGCTGGCACAGGTACTGCCATGCCATAACCTGCAGACACAAAGAAGGGATTTTTTTCCTCCTCTTTCTTCCTT